>NC_134472.1:55022676-55087676 GCF_964194025.1 Convolutriloba macropyga
TCTGTAATATCCTTGACATAATCGAAAGCAGGACATTGACATTGAGCCAGGGTTTTCTGCCGCGATTAAGCACGATGAGGATACCAACACCCTCCGAGGATAATGTACTCGAACCCTAATCCGAGTCCTATTAAAGAAATGTTTTTACCATCAACTTATGCCTCCTTCGACCAAACTTGTATCTTACAGAAGTACAGCACACACAATTGAAGATTAAACAGTTGTTTAAGCTGAGCTGTTCTCAGCTATACTAAGCAATCCTGGTTCCCCGACAGCTCTGTTGTACAATTGAACCTCCGCGCTCCTTACTGCACAACAGCTCCGCTCACTCTTGAATTCACGAGTAGAATCCACTGCTTAGCTACAAACATTTTGCACTCCACGATTGAAGTCCCCCAACCATGTACACAAGCTCGCGACTCCACAGATGTAGTCCCCCCAACCAGCTACACAAGCTGTTCACTTCTCAAATGAAGACCCCAACCAGTTACACAAGCCTCCAACTCCACAATTGAAGTCCCCCAACCAGTTAAACAAGCTTTCAACTCCACAACTGAAGTCCCCCAACCAGCTACAGAAGCTTCTTACTCTTGCTCCTTCTGGTCTCACTTGGCCACTTCTTGACTACAAGGCTTGTCTCTCCTTGTCTTCTCTGTCTTCCTCCACCAGTGATTTCAGCGATCCTCTTTTATAGCAAAGAGGCGCAGCAACAAAGTTTTTTTTTGTTTACGAGGGGGTGTGATTACTTAACTTTGAAAGGCTCTGGGCCCATAACCTGTCGTCTAAAGGGAACGCAGAGACAAATCTTGTAATTGAACAGTTAAATTAGAAATAGCGGTTGACAACTGTGGCGATTAACACAAAATTCAGTCCCTATTTATTACCCCAAATTACCGCACTTTTACATTCACGGTCATCACATTTAATTTATAACTTCCTTGACTTCTTATGACATCCGCTCTTAACTAGCTATCTACTCTGACAATTTAATTCTCCGAAAGATCAAGGGTCAACGTATCACACATAACAATATGAAATGTTGCGGACAAATCTGATATAAATAGCACGTGTTAGCTCCTTGTTGCATTCACACATTTGATAAATAACAAAGATGTAAGTCAGCACGTGGATTGAGGTACGTATATCTTTTCATACTTTAAACAATTAACATTATATTTTCAATACTCCTCCTATCTTGTAAAGTGTTTGTTCCGAGAAAGACATCACGGAAAAGTGATAATTTGGTACTCCCAATGCTTTTGTGAGTGTGTCTGCCGGCATGCGGTCGGTAGGTAAGTAGTTTAGCTCTAATAGTTGACTTTCGAAAGTCAACTATTAGAGCTAAACTACTTACCTACCGACCGCATGCCTGCAGACACACTCACAAAAGCATTGGGAGTACCAAATTAACATTATATTTTCAATACTCCTCCTATCTTGTAAAGTGTTTGTTCCGAGAAAGACATCACGGAAAAGTGATAATTTGGTACTCCCAATGCTTTTGTGAGTGTGTCTGCCGGCATGCGGTCGGTAGGTAAGTAGTTTAGCTCTAATAGTTGACTTTCGACTAAATTCAGAACGAAGTGCACTTTTAATGCAAAGTGCTTTGTCTTTCCCTGATTCATCGAATTTTTACTAAGAGCAATACGAGCTTGATTGTCTACAAAGACGTTTACTGGCTGCTGGATTTCTAAATCTAATTCTCGTAACAGGTTTACTAAATGTACTGCTTCTTTATTTGCCTCGACTACAGCGTTAAGCTCAGCTTCAGATGTTGAAGTAGATACACACTTTTGTAACCTGCTAGCCCAACTGGTTGCACCTGAACTATTATTAAGTTTAAAACAAAAGCCACTAGAACTTTTTCTATTCTCTATGTTGCCTGCCCAATCTGAGTCTGAAAATCCTGTTAACTTCAGTTTCTCACTTTTTCTAAAAAAACATCATCTCTGATTTTGTCCCTTTTAGGTAACGTAAAACACCCTTTTGCAGCGTTCCAATGTCGCCTTCAAGAATTTTGAATAAAAGAACTTAATAAATTAGCTGCGTGCGCAATATCTGGTCTACTTGTTAATGCCAGATAATTCAGGCATCCCACTATATCCCTATAGTCACATGATGGCATTTCTCTATGCTCATTGCTTCCTATCTCTGGTGAATCTAATTTTGACAGTTTCAAGCTAACATCTAAAGGTGTTTCCAGTGTTTTCGATTCGCTCATGTTAAACTTCTCTAGCAAATTTTCTACATAAGCTTCTTGACTTAGCTTTATTTCGTTTTCTGTTAGCTCAATTTTTATATTTAAGAATCAACTAAGATCTCAAAAATGTTTATTTGAAATTGCTCACTAACTTTATTCTTAAAGTTTTCACAAAACTGTTTCTGCAATCCTAACATCACAATATCATCTACCCAAGGACACACTAGTCCCTCATTAGCCTTTTCACCTTTCTTTATGAAAAGGCACTCATCTTGAATAGCCGCTGTGAAAACTAATTGGTTGAGAAAATTTTTGATTGTTAAGTACCAATTTCTACCGGACTGTTTCAATCCATATAAACTTTTCCTCAACTTACAAATTAATGGATTTCCTTGCTTGTCAAATTTCTCGAACCCTTCGGGCTGTTGCATGAGGATTTCATCTTCGATCTCAGCATTTAAGTATGCTGTTTTGATATCCACTTGTTTCAACTCGGTGTTTTTATATAGTGCGTAGCTTATCAGTACACGAATTGTTGAGAGGCGTGTTGTGGGTGAGTACTTTTTGTTGTAATCCCGACCTTGAACTTGGCTAAATCCTTTTGCTACGAATCTTGCCTTATACATTGTTATCTCCCCGCTATGACCAAACTTAAGAGCAAAGTGCCAGCGGCTACCAATGGGTTTATTTCCTTTGTTCTCTACCAGTTCCCAAAATTTATTTTCCACTAAAGAGTTGTATTACAATTTCATTGCTTCGTACCAATTTTTATCCCTAATTGCTTCATCAATAGACTTAGGTAGTAATTCGTTGTTCACAATTTCACCAAGAAAGGCTACCGGGTTTAAATCTCTATCACTATCTGACTGATTCTTGTTGACTATCTCCTCCTTCATTTCTTTAGCTTCATTAAGCATTTCGTTTTCGTTGAAGGTTACATTCCGAGATTTTCTAACCTTAAAGACCCCTTTGTCATTTCGAATACCTATCAAATAAGTCTTACTATTGTCTGAAGACCCCAACAATATTCCTTTTTGAGAAGTTCTATCAATCTTACCACGAAAATTTTCTTCAACATGAACAAAAGCTGAACAACCAAACACTTTGATAGACTCTAAGTTAGGTTTCTTCTTGTACATTGCCTCAAAAGGTGTCTTTTGAATACCTGAATGGAAACAAAAGTTTTTAATCTCACTTGTCATATTAAGTGCATATGTCCAATACTTTTTTTCTAAACCTGACTGCTCTAAAAGGCATCTAGCCATTGGGGTGATTGTCCCCCAATTCTTCTCAACCTTTCCGTTTTCTTGTGGTGTGTACGGTGCCGAGAACTCAAATCTAACACCTTTTTGTCTACATAATTGTTTTATGTCATTTGAGACATATTCCCCTGCACCGTCGCAAACTAAAGTTCCTGGTTGACCTATGTCTGCAAAGAACTGTTCAACTTTTGCAAAAGCCTCGTCCCTTGACCTCAAAAAATAAAGTTTCTGATATCTGCTAAAACTATCCACGAACCCTATTGCATACCTGTGGCCATCGACCGTTTCCGGTTGGATTGGCCCTAAAATGTCAGTTTGGACAATTTCTAAGGCTTCGCTTGCTCTTGTTCCTGAGTCTTTTTGGTACTGGAAAATTCTTTGATTTATTTAACTGACATGTTTCACAGTTTGTTAAGTTGTGCTCGCTTAGTTTTAGTCCTACAGCGTGATCTTTTTGTATATATCCTCAACATTATTATGGCCCAAACGTTTATGCCATAAACTAAGGGGATCTCCGTTTTCTAAATTGCACTGCTCTGAGGTTTCTTCGTAATCAATGTTGTTTCAGATAAACAAACTATCTCTTTCCTCAAAAGGGAAAATTGTTCCGTTCTTAGTTCGTACTTCCAAAGTTCTAACAAATACGACCTCCTTGTCTGTTGCTCTGACACTGATACCAGATTCCTTGTGTTCTTCGGAACAAGCAACGCATTAATTAATCTTATTTTTCGCTCTGAAACACTGGAATCCAAAACCCTAATTTCAACTGTTCCTTTCCCACTAATTAAACTTTTACTGCTGTTTGCATTAGTGATGGTACCCGAATATTCCTTGTCTATATCTATGAATAAACTTTCGTCTTTGATCATATGACTGGTAGCACCTGAGTCCAAAACTAGCTCATTTGCAAGGTTATTTTTTGACGTTTGAAAGAAGGAAAAGATCTCATCTTCTTCTTCTTCTTCTTCTTCTTTTTCTAAATTCTACTCCTCAGCAAATTTTTGCGAGCCTCTCTGATTGGTTCTCCTGTTTTGACTCACAAGCTTTTTCTCAGGTTTCTGCTGCCTTCTGCAAAATTTAGCGTTATGTCCGTGCTCACCACACTTAAAACAATTTATTGGTGAAGCTTTGGTTTGTTCATGACTCGTTTCATTAAGCCTACATTCTTTTGCGATATGTCCCATTTTCTGGAAGTTGAAACATTTCCGTTCCTTATTAAAGAAAACGCTTTCTGTTTTTGTTTTTACATTTTCATTATCGAAGTTTATTAGGTCTCGTTTAATTTCCCCTAGAGTTTTCTCGTCTTTGCTGTACTTCACGAGTGTTGCGAAATTTTCATATTCCTTCGGAAGCCTTTTAAAATTATTGAGACAAACATTTTTTCACTGATTCCTTCATTCACTAATGTTCAGTTGTATTGCATATCATCTGCTCTGGTGAGATAATCTACTATACTCTCACTTGAAGTCTTCCTAAGGCTCGTTAATTGTGCTACCAATTTATGTAGCTGAGGCATCTCGAAACTTTTGAAGCGTTTACACAGTACATCCCAAGCTCTAGTGCCATCACCCTTATGTGGTCTAAGAAAAAGAACGGATGTTTTGTCTAAAGCCTGAACTAACTCGTTCCACAAAGTCTTCTTTTTCTCTTCTAATTCTTCCCGCCCCTTTTCTATAGCTTGCCTGCGTTGCTCTTCCGAAGAATTATTTCTAACAGTTTGCATATAATCTAGATAGGGGGCTTCTCCACTAAGAACTTTACCAAGTATTATAGAGTGCATATGAGCCTCAAACTGTTCAGCAAAATACAAAAAAATCATCCTCACGTCCGCTGATTACCAATCTTCCTGATTTTGAGCTCATTGTTAGGCCTTCCTCATTTTCGTTTAATTTCCGTTCGTCTTAAATTAACTCGTTAACTTTAATTTTTCCCTACTGAACCAAAGTCTAATGTTGCCCAAACAAGTCTGTCCTTTGTATTTCTAATCTAGTACTGCTCTAGGTAAATAGTCTTTCGTAAATTCAAGTCGGGCTGTGAAAAAATCTTGTTCGGACTCAGATCAAAACTCCTTTCCTTTCTACAGCATTTTTGAATCTGTTGCCTGTTGGTGGCTTTGTTATAGGACAACGAAGCGGTGAGTCTTTATGTTTGTGTGTCACAAAAATGCTTTATAGCACCGGGTTAGCGCTTGTTGTTTTATGGTAGCACTTGTTAGAGAAACAAATAAAACACTAAGCAAAAAGAGTTTGGTCGACTAAACTAATCTAGAAGTTGGTGTTCTGTTCTGGAGTTCTGTAATATCCTTGACATAATCGAAAGCAAGACATTGACATTGAGCCAGGGTTTTCTGCCGCGATTAAGCACGATGCGGATACCAACACCCTCCGAGGATAATGTACTCGAACCCTAATCCTAGTCCTATTTAAGAAATGTCTTACCAACAACTTATGCCTCCTTCGACCAAACTTGTATCTTACAGAAGTACAGCACACACAATTGAAGATTAAACAGTTGTTTAAGCTGAGCTGTTCTCAGCTATACTAAGCAATCCTGGTTCCCGACAGATCTCTTATACAATTGAACCTCCGCGCTTCTTACTGATTCCCCACAACAGCTCCGCTCACTCTTGAATTCACGAGCAGAATCCACTGCTTAGCTACACACACTTAGCACTCCACGATTGAAGTCCCCCAACTATGTACACAAGCTCGCTACTCCACAGATGTAGTCCCCCAACCAGCTACTCAAGCTGCTCACTTCTCAAATGAAGACCCCAACCAGTTACACAAGCTTCCAACTCCACAATTGAAGTCCCCCAACCAGTTAAACAAGCTTTCAACTTCACAACTGAAGTCCCCAACCAGCTACAGAAGCTTCTTACTCTTTCTAATTCTGGTTTCACTTGGCCACTTCTTGACTACAAGGCTTGTCTCTCCTTGTCTTCTCTGTCTTCCTCCACCAGTGATTTCAGCGATCCTCTTTTATAGCAAAGAGGCGCAGCAACAAAGTTTTGGGCCCATAACCTGTCGTCTAATGGGAACGCAGAGACAAATATTGTAATCGAATAGTTAAATTAGAAATAGCGGTTGACAACTGTGGCGATTAACTCAAAATTCAGTCCCTATTTATTACACCAATTTACCGCACTTTTACATTCATGGTCATCACATTTAATTTATAACTTCCTTGACTTCTTATGACATCCGATCTTAACTAGCTGTCTACTCTGATAACTTACTTCACCAAAAGATCAAGGGTCAACATATCACACATAACAATATGAAAAGTTGGGGAAAAATCTGATATAAACAGCACGTGTTAGCTCCTTGTTGCATTCACTCATTTGATAAATAACAAAGATGTAAATCAGCACGTGGATTGAGGTACGTATATCTTTTCATACTTTAAACAATTAACATTATACTTTCAATAATGTATATGTTTGCGTGTGTGTGTATGAATATATATACATATATATATATATATATATATATATATATATATATATATATATATATATATATATATAGTGTATATATTGGAGATCTAACAATAATCCATTGAGCCAATAAGGCTAAAATTGTAACCAATTGGCCTATATATTTTTTGTTGATGGTGGAGGTTTGAATTATAAGTGTTGGGTGTAATTATGGGGCCAATCAAGATTTTTGAGCCAAGAGGGAAAAACTCAAGTTGCATTGAGGGAGCTAAGATATCATTCTCCTTAAGATAGCATTCAAGGTTTTTGCCTTTATACGTTCTGGTAAAATTGGATCTTTAAAAACGCTCACTTTGAGATTGCCTTGAAACGCTGCATTTTTTGTAGAAACAAAAAATCTGAGAAGGCAACTAGTTTCAACACCTCTCAGCGATGCGGCTCAAGTTTTTAGCATGACTCCGAAAGTTAAAAGTGAGAAAGCACATGCGCTAACTTCGAGCTAATTTCACACATCCAGATCAAGCTTTGGCGGGTAATTTACAGTATTTATATAAGCTGATTTACTACGTATATTTGCCACCCACAATCAAACAACAGTAAATTGATATTCGAAACAGCTGCGTATTCTGCGTGCCCTTCTAACCTCATCAATAGGTTATAGGCCCAGAAAACTGACAAGTGAGACAAGACAAGAGAAGGGTGGCCTGCTTGAGTGACAACGAAGGACAGAGAAAGAGAGGGTGTCCTGATCAAAAGAGAGTGCCAAAGACAGGAACAGAAGGAGAGAGAAAGAGAGAGAGAGAGAGAACAATAAAGACACAGAAAGAAAGAGAGAGAGAAGACAGTGAGAGAGAGAGAGAGAGTCAAACTCTGAAACTGTTGATTTAGTGAATTAAATTTATGCTTGATATTTATAAAGTTAAAGATTGCAGCGCGCGTCAAAGCTTGATTACGGGTGTGTGAAAACCACTCGTCATTTAGCAAAAGCTGTCGATTGAAACAAAAGAAGGTCGATTAAAAGAGTCCGTTTATTAAAAGGTGTAAAATCTATCTGTAAAACAGATTGAATTTGTAAAAGCAATTTTGGTCATAGTCCCTGCAGGGCAAGTAACATTGTGTAAACCATTCGAAACATATGAAAACCTGCAATATGGTTGAATATAGTAACAGCATAGTAAAAGGTGATGCATAGAAAGCTTGCTTGAAGAATTTTGCGAACGTTGGCCCATGCGTAAGAGAAAAGTTTAAGCTAGTGTTTGAGAAATTATCTGGAGGATCCGTCCTCATCGTGCTTAGTCGCAGTGGGGGAATCAGTGGCTATATCAGTCAATTGCCACTGCAACTTTGTCAAGGATATTACATTCTCAAACAAATTGGGTCATCTTTTATACTAAATAGACAAATTTTCTCATATAGCTTTTGAAGAGCACTGCTTTCTACAAATTTTTTATTTTGTATAGTTACGTTTTTTTTGCAGATTCTGCTGTGCTATTAAAAATTTTTAAGTAGAGGTCGAAAGGTTTCATAAAAAAAAGGCGTCTGGTGGCCAATAGTTTTACTTATAAAGGACGTTTATGTGTGTTTTCCAAAATCTAAGTTACTTTTGCTTTGAAAATTAAGATGTTTTGTTGAAAGAAAAAAATTTCGTTTTATAAACATAGCATATACGTGCTGAAAGTCTGAAAAAAGAAAGAACTGTTTGATGTTCTTTAATTTAGTTGTCTAAGTTGTTTGTTAGATTAGCGTACAGTCAGGTTTTTAACTTTAATTTTACCTTGTTGAACGTTTAAGTTTCCTTTTCAAAACTTTCCTTTTTTTACACACAATAATAGCTCAACTTCTTAAGCATGAATTGCAAAACATTTGATTAACTTTTGCTTACCGGTAAAGAAGAAGACTTTGTCTGTTTTTCTGAACAGTTTGAGGCACGAATGTATGTTTTGAAGTTGAATAAAATTCTTCACGGCACCGTAGGATATAGGGAGTTTATACCTACGCTGAGGAGACGACCTTCACAGGAGCAACTCGATGCGGCCGATAGAAAGGGAAAAGAGATTTTTGACGAAAAACAGATGGCGATTTGGTATGAACTTGTTCAGTGCCTCGACAGGAATTCAGTTTTATTTTTGCGACCATATAGGGGAAAAGGATCTGAAGCTTGGAGCGTGTTGTGTAAGAGGTTTAAAAGTTTTGAGAGGCCCCGTTTACAAAAACTAATATCTGATTTAACAAATTTGAGAAAATGCAATAACGAAAGCATAGTAGACTATATTACTAGAGCCGAGGACATGCAATTGAACCTTTCCAAAATGGATGAGTCAATAAGTGAAAAAATATTTGTCTCGATACTTTTGAAGGGACTTCCTCGTGAATTTGAAAGTTTTTGTACTCTGGTAAAATATGGTCAAGATAAAACCTTGGATGAAATTAAACGTGATTCGATAAATTTTGAAAGTGAGAAACGCAACGACAGAAATACAGAGAAATCAGAATCCGTTTTCTTTACCAATGATCGAACTTGTTTTAATTGTCACAAGAGGGGGCATATTGCAAAACTTTGTCGTGCACAACCGTCGGAACCTAACAAAGAGAAACCTAATTCAAAAATAACTTGTTTTAAGTGCAAAAACATTGGACATATTGCCAAGAACTGTTTTACTTACAAAAAACTTGAATCCCATGCAATGAAAATTGAACGAAAAAATAATTCGAAAGAAAGTCAAAATTTAGCATCGGAGGAACAAGAAGAGGAAAGTTTTAGCTTTTTCTCGAGTGAGAATTGTGTTGAACGCCAAGATTTTATCATTGACTCTGGTGCAACAAACTACATGAGTAAAGATAAAAGTAATTTTGCTAACCTGGATATAATTTTTCCGGGCATAATTCACAATGCCAACAAAACGCACTCTGCAATATTAGGAAAAGGGGATGTTGAGTTTTTCGCTAAGAATAGCCATGAAGAATTGAAAAAAATTGTTTTAAAAGATGCTTTATTTGTACTTGATAACTCAAAAAACTTAATTTCTGTTTCAAAACTTAGAGAAGCGGGTGTCCATGTTTCTTTCGGTGAAAACTTGAATTTGTTTTTAATAAAGTCTCGTTTCCTTTTGAAGTTGAAAAAGGATTATTTTTGTGGGAAATTTTTCCTTGTTCTAATGAAAATTGCTTTAATGTTGACAGTTTACAAATGTGGTATGCAAAGATGGGACATAACAATTTTTCTGATTTAAAACGTCTGCCAGAATTTGTTGAGGTTATGAAAATAAGTAATTCAAATATTGAGTGTTGTGAAGTTTGTGAGTTAAATAAGTCGAAAAAAGAGCCTGTTCCCAAAGATTGCATGACAAGAGCGAAAGAAACTTTGGACATTGTGCATACAGATGTCTTAGGAAAAATTTTTCCTGATGCCGTTGATGGCCATTGTTATGCCATTGGATTTGTAGATAGTTTCAGTCGTTTCTCAAAAGCTTATTTTATGAAAACAAGAGACGAGGTCTTGGATATGTTTAAACAGTTTTGTGCTGATGTTGGAAAACCAGGAACTTTAGTTTCGGATGGAGGTGGAGAATACATTTCAAATGAGTTTAAGCGTTATTGTAGGAACCAAGGAATTCGTTTTGAAAACTCTGCTCCTTATACTCCTCAAGAAAATGGAAAAATTGAAAGAATTTGGGGAACTTCTGTTGCTATGGCTCGCTGTTTCTTAGACAACGCTTGCTTGGACAAAAAGTATTGGACGTACGCTTTGAACATGGCTCTTTACGTCAAAAACATGCTTTCGCATTCAGCTCTTGAGAAAACACCTTTTGAATTGATGTACAATGAAAAAGCCTAATTTTTCTTTCGTCAAACTTTTTTGTTGTGTGGCATTTATGCATATTGAAAAACAATTTCGCAAAAAATTAGATCAAACCTCAAAAAAGGAAATTTTTCTTGGGAATTCTGATAATAGTAAATGTTATTTGATTGGGTTTGAAGACGAAAAAGGAGAACTGAAAATCCGAAAGTCCTGAAACGTAAGATTTAATGAAAATGAATTTTACTTTAAGCAGAAGAAAACACAAAAGTTAGTCGCAGACATTGATAACCATTCAAATGAAGTTTATTTTTTGAGTCAACTGGCTATCGATCCTTTGCTTCCAAAAAATGTTGATGATGCTTTGCAAAATCCAAATTAGTTTGAAGCAATGAAAAATGAGTACTACCCTTTGGTTGAAAACAATGTTTGGTCCTTAGTGAAAAGTGATGAAAAACCAGTAGGGTGCAGATGGCATTTTGCTTCGAAATTCGGCCCTGATGGTGATATATGTCGCTATAAAGCTCGTTTTGTAGCAAAAAGGTTTTAGCGAAGTTTTCGGAAAAGATTTTCATGAAACATACTCACCTACAACTATACTTTCAACCATTAGAATTTTGATGTCTCTGGCTATTTCTAACGATTTAAAACAAATGGACATAAAAACTGCTTATCTAAACGCTCCGATTGAAGAAGATGTATTCATTAAACAACCTGAAGGTTTTGAACTTTTGGATGAAAATGGAAAACCATTTTTTTGTAAATTGAAAAAGAGCTTGTTTGGTTTGAAACAATCTGGAAAAAACTGGTTTTTGACTTTGAAGGCCTTCTTCATTACACTAAGATTTGTTAACTCATTTCATGAAGAATGTTTGTTTAAATATAAGCAGGATGAAAAAATAGTTGTAATTCTTTGTTTGTGGGTAGATGACTTAATAATTTGTGGCCTTTCTGAAAATTTTTGTGATTAGTTTTACGGTGAAATTTCCAAGAAATTTAAAATTAGTGACTATTCAGAATTGACGTGGCTTTTAGGAATGAAAATTGAGAGGACTTCATCGGAAATAAAAATTAGGCAAGAAAAATACATAGAAAAAATATTAGAAACTTTCAAAATGAACGATTGTAGGCCAGTTGGCACACCATTAGAAGAAAATTGTAAACTTTCAAAAAATGATTGCCCTCAGGAGGGGAGTGAGGAGCAACTTAGAATGAGCAAAACTAATTTCCGAAGTTTGATAGGTTGTCTAAACTATTTAGCTTTGTTGAATAGACCTGATATTTGTTTTGCTGCTAATGCACTAAGTTCATTTGTTGAAAATCCCGGAGAAGTTCATTGTAAAGCAGCCAAGCGTGTTCTTAGATACTTAAGAGGAACAATGAATCAGACTTTAACTTTCCGTAGGACTCAGGTTCTGGATTTGTTGAATTTTTCTGATGCGGATTGGGCTGGGAACATAGATAATAGGGGAGCACTTCAGGTTTTTGTTTCAAGTTAAGTGAGTCTTCTGGAGCAATAAGTTGGGGTTGTAAGTCCCAAAAGACTGTGGCAACATCAACTGCTGAAGCAGAGTTTAATTCTGTTGTTGAGGCAAGTAAAGAAGCCATCCACTTAAGTGGAATCCTAGAGGACTTAGGAATTTCCTGTAAACTACCTCTGAAAATTTTTGTCGATAATCAGGCTTGTATTGCATTAAGTAAGCATTCAATGCATCATGGAAAAACTAAACATTTTGCCATAAAACTGCACTTTGTGAGAGAACTGGTAGAAAACCAGAAACTTGAACTGTCATATTTGACAGAAAACATGCCTGCAGATATTCTGACCAAATCGCTTGGAATAAGAAGACACTCACATTTTCGTACGTATCTTCTTGGTGAAACCTAGCTCGAAAGGAGGGGTTTCAGCATGACACCGAAAGTTAAAAGTGAGAAAGCACATGCGCTAACTTCGAGCTAATTTCACACATCCAGATCAAGCTTTGGCGGGTAATTTACACTATTTATGTAAGCTGATTTACTACGTATATTTGCCACCCATAATCAAACAACAGTAAATTGATATTCGAAACAGCTGCGTATTCTGCGTGCCCCTCTAACCTCATCAATACAAGCGACTATTATATTTCGCTCGTATAATCGATGAAAATATCTTTATAATTTAGATATCGCTGATTGCTGGTTATAAAGCCATTATCTTAACGTGAAAAGTATTTTTTTAGTAATTGGTAGCTGAAGAAATCCATTTTGGTCAAGCTACTTACAAATGTCACTTATTGCCGTGGAAAATTAGGCGCCAAAGTCACAATTTGATTGAGTTTATTTACGCGAAACTAAAACAAGTATCTGCACTCATGTTTTAAGCTGCGTTTTACAAGCGCGTGTGGACAACAATGACTGTAGGAAAAACTAGTTCAATTGCGCACAAATGTAGTAATTTCCGTCATATTTATCCATGATGCTCTAAATTTGGCACTTGTGTATTACTGTGAGAGATTTTTGTAGCAATCGATTTGACTTTTGTTTTGTCATAAAAGCAAGGATGAGTTCTTTCATCTAAGGAAGACAAAATGCCAAATTGCACGCTCATAAAGTGTTTCCTTACTCCAATCAAGAAATAGATGCAGATTTCATTAAATATCAGGAGATGGATTAGATCAATCTTTAATTGTCTCAATCTTTCAATTTTTTAATTGATGTCACCTACATGTCTCAAGAGTGTAGATCTTTAGTCAAATGGTGGTCCTATAATAGCCAGGACATTTATCTTTTTCTTATGAAGCTTTTTTCTTTTCCTGAAGACTTTTTATTTTAACTGCGACTCAAGGAAGTTTGTGTTACTCAACTATATCGTTTTTCGCCGAAAACGCATCGTTAGTTGAGACTATTTTTATAAATTGTTGTAAACTTTTACATTTGATGGCCTATGAGTTGTTTCAGTGTGAAAGTTTCATTTCTTGATATCAGAAGTTGCATTGAAAACTTATATCTTTTGTTTGCAATAATTCCATAAGATGTAAGTATTTAGTTCTATTTATTTGCCCTTCATTAACATTTCATGTTTTTTCAATCCTTGTCTCGAGTTACTCAGTCTCAGTTGCATCCTTTCTTGGTTTCCCGCTTCGTGATCAGACATTTGATCACACATTTCTTAATTGCTTACAAGAACTTGAGTTCATAGTTTCTTTTTCGTAATTCAATTTCAGGTCTCTCTCTCTCTCTCTCTCTCTCTCTCTCTCTCTCTCTCTCTTGATAAACTCGCTCTGCAAGTTAGCGTAAAACAAATTAGGTTGGATTTCGACACGCGAATCACAATTTCTAAAATTGTGAGTGAACTCGCACTACAAGTGACCACCGAATTCTAATAGCGTACGACATGGCGCAGTCAGCAAACAAACCCACACCACTCGGGATAGATGCCTTTTGGTACAAACCAAAACCGACCCTCCCCTCCGTTGGGGAAAATGGAGAGTGCAATGCAAACTGGTACTTCTCGCAAAGGAGAATATCGTTCTCTACACTCTACTCGGTCCAAAACCAGAGATGGTGGATCTTCCGCTGGAACACATTTATGAAGAAACAATAGTTCGTTCAGCGGCACAATCGGAGAGAGAAAGAAATGCCCGCAATGCCAGCAAAAAATGAACTGGCAGAACAAGTGCCAAAGATTGATGGAAATCGTTATTATGTGCGGGGACAAACCAGGGTCACTCGCGGATCGAAAAACGGTCTCACTCCTCCACTTGAGCATCGGGGTAGAAGGACGACGGATCCTGAACTGCAGAAATCCGCACATAATCATCGATGCATTCTCTACTGCGGAATTTTGGAAAATTGTGGAAGCCGCATACATCCAAACCCAATCACTTTTGATCGTCAAGTTTTCTTGATAACGAAACAGTTTCGAGGAGAAATCGTGGAAAAATTCTACGGTAAGCTAAAAAAAAATATTGCTGAAAAATTCGACTTCGTGAATCAAGAGGAAACGCCAATACGTGATGTATTTATCACTAATTTAATCGACTCTGAGATTCAAAAAAAATTTCTCAAATAAACAGTAGAGCCGCGTCAGTCGTTAGAGTTGGCCTTTAACATGGAACTCGGGATGCGAAACCAGCATCAAAATCAAGGCATAATTGAACTCTTTCTCGGGCCAGTGTGAATGGAATTCAATTACTGAATAACCCGTGATCATCAAATTGGTCATTCTCGAAAAGTTTCTAGAAGCCGAACAATCGACCTCCATTATATTGCTCATATTGTGGTCGGAACTGGTAACCAAGTCATCGCGATAAATGAATTGCGGAGGGCAAAACTTGTAATAATTGCGGGTTAATGAAATATTTCGCTAAGGTTTGCCGAAAACAAAAGAACGTGAAACTTCAAAATACCAAGAAAAGAACCGTGAATACAGTGAATGAAGAACCGTTCTCCGAAAATTCAGTGAACTTTTTTTTCGGTCGACCAAACTATTCGAATCTGATTACAGCAGCGGGGAGGACAAAATGGTTGCAGTAATCGAGAATGACATAGCAAAGATAGAAACCCGCAATGTGCCCATAAAAATCGGTAACACTTCAACTACACTTCTCGTGGACTCAGGGAGCGCGTGCAGTATTCTCAATCGGTCACTCGTGCCGCAAGTAGTGAAAAGCAGTCCACACGCTGTCTGGATTAACGGAAAGGTCAGGCCGCAACTCAGAACATTCTCAAAACGAACCGATTCACATTGAAGGAAAAATACAGACCCCAATTACAAGCAACGGCTGGACCTCAAACTCGGCAATTTTCACTGTCGTGACGGACGGTCTAAAATATCTTATTGGTAGAGATCTGTTTGACCACCTGGGCCTAGTTGTAACACAATCCTCTTCATCTCAAGGTATTCAAGTCAACAACATTTCTTCATTGTCAGAATTCAAAGAACATATTGCAAAAAAATTACCTTATCTGATCTCGCGTATTGGAAGATCAAACAATCATGTGGCTAAATCTAATTTTCTCATAGATTTCCAACCTAGACACCAAAAAGGTAGACGCATACCTATTAATCTTCAAGATTAGGTCAATAATAAACTCAAAAAATTATTAGACGAAAAACACATAATAAACCTTTCTAGTTTTATATACGTATTTTTTTTGATACGTATTTTATATCCCCCATTGTAGTCATCGTAAATAAAGATCAAACAATTGACTTTGCAGTGGATTCCAAAATGCTGACTAAAGCCATCCATAAAAAAATATCAAATGCCTAATATTGATACGCTTATTGAGTCTATTTCTCAACAAATTAGTGCTCCCGCATCGCAGAATACAATATATTTCTCTACAATGGAATTGAAGTACGCTTATAGTCAATTCAATCTAGATTTTAACACAGCGAAACATTGTAACTTTAATATAATCAGCGGCAACTTGACAGGCATATACACATTTCAAACTGTATTATATGGCTTAACGGATATGCCGGTAGGATTTCAAAGAACTATGGTTTATACTATCATTGGTTTAAAAGAATTATTACTTTCTCGACGACATCTTGATTGGAACTAAAGGATCAGAGGATGAACATAAACAGTATGTTTTGAATTCTCTTAAACGATTAGATGACGAAAATCTTAGGATCAATCTCCAAAAATGTCATTTCTCTAAATTCGAAAACTGATTGGCTTGGTTACTACATTTCAAAATTGGATATTTTGCCTAACGAGAGCAAGAGCTCCTGTATTTTGGCTCTTGAGGCTCCAAAGACTTTAAAGAAACTCCGTTCTTTTCTGAGTCCAGTACACTACATCAGTAAATTTATCCCAAATCGAGCTCAAATTAGTCCTCCACACCGGCCTTTGTTGAAAAAGTCGTCAAAATTTACCTGGACTGATGCGCATAGAAATTGCTTTATTGAAAAAAAGAATCACATTATGAACGCCACGGAAAATAGCCACTACAACCCGCGTGCTCGTAAAATGTGCGCCTCCCATTCCGGTCTTGGGGCAGCGCTTGAGCAATTAACAGTTGATGGTGGAAATGGATTGCGTTTACATCCTGATTCCTGACCTCATTTGAAGAACGCTATAGCGTCAACGAACTCAATTTTCTTGGGGTAGATTGGTCTATTGATTAATTTAGAAATTATCTTTATGGAAAACATTTAACAGTTATCACAGATCACAGAGCTCATCTTTCTATATTGAAAGAATGTAAATCCAATAAATCATACAACAGCCGCTTAACTCGCTAGGTTGATAGGTACTCCCAATTCAATTTGAAGTTGAACATTTGCCTGGGGCAAAAATTGGACTAGTGGGTTACATTTCCCGTCACCCAAATCAAAAAGCTAAAAAAGTTTCTGCCTATGAAGTGGAATTCATTGTGGCAAAATTAAAACTTATCTCTGCATCAGTTATTTCACTCAATTTAAACTCTAGTGAACCTGCAATTCGTTTCAACAAAATAATACAAGCATTTGATCGCGCACATCAAATCACACCTCAAATTGAGGCAACACATAATGCGATAAATTTGTTTAGCACACACGTACATAAGCATAATTCTTATTTATCCCCCGCGCCGCGAAATCAACTTAAAAAATAAACTAGCGGTAAATTTAACAATTAAATATAGGCATACCCCGCGTCGCAAAAACCAATTCTCACTTCACTCGCTAAGCGAAATACAACTAAATGTACACAATCTTTCGAAACTCGGAATGAAATATATCTCGCAAAGCGCGAAACTCATTTCACTAAGTCAAATTTTCCGCCAATTAGGAGACATTACACAATTTTTTAGAAGTCACCACACAGAGAAAACATCACTGCTTTTTGCCTCAAATCACTTTGAAAATTAGTTGCCTACTTCTCCTTCAAATAATTCTTCTCAATCTAAACGCAACTTAGACAATAGCTATATTAACAAAAAAAGATTACAATATGCCCTCTAAAAAACGCATTGCTAGAGTTTGCTTCACTCACTCCTCGCGCACTGCTAATCAACCTTCTACGTCTTCAACCGAACCTCGCGCCGCCAATCAACTGTCTAATTCTCCAAGTAATACTCGCGCCGCAAGTCCTAACCGAATCTTAACTCCAACATCCCCAGCCCTCTTCTCTTATGTTAGTATTCCCCTAACACCTAGCCCCCAGATTCCAACATTCGATTGATTTGTAAACAAAATATTTCGTAAGTCCCCGATTGCATACCTAACCAGCAAAAACGCTGTTTTAAAAGAGGTTCGCGATTGTATCCTCGCCAATAATGAAAGCCGACTAAAAGGCCTTAGTCCGTTCATCCACTCCTATTGGAGAAATCTCCACGTCCGATCCGGCTGCGTGTGCATTGATGAAAAAGTCGCAATCCCAAACGTCCTCCGCGCAGCACCGATCAACAATATACACGCGAGTCACTTGGGGGATGATCTATATGGCCACGCATTGCTGGTGGCCCTATATGAATCGCGAACTCATCGTCAAAGCAACAGAGTGCAAACCTTGCACTACAATTGGTAAGAATTTAAAATCTGTAACTCCTGCTAAGCAATTTTGACCTCAAATATCATGTGTCGAACCGAATCAAGAAGTACAAATTGAATTTGGAGGTCCTATTTTTGACGAAAAAGGCAATGAAGTCTATTTATTAGCTGCTATAGACCGGTTCTCTAAATATCCTACGGCATTTCTATATGAAAAAGCTAATGTACCGAATATTTTAAAATTTTTGGACATTTACATCGAAACTCATAGAAAACCACACTGTATTCAACTGGACCAAGCAAAATGTCTAGTTGGAAATCAATTAAAGACATTTTGTACTAGAAATAATATTCAAATCAATGAAGCGCCAGTTGAAGACCATCGTGCTATTGGTTGGTTTAGTAAAAAGATCAATTCAAACGATTAAGAACAGACTGGCATGTGTCAAAAAAAGAAATCGATAGATAACCCATTTGATGTAAAGCATGCAATGAAGATTATCATTCACCAGTTGCGAAACTGTAAACAATGCACAAAAAATTCTCGTCATTCGAAGCAATCTTTGGCCGTAAACCTAATACCCCGTTGAGCATAACCTCTGTTAAACATAAACTGTGTAATCTTTCTTATGAGAATATTGTAAATCACTATTTAGATGAAGACACAGTCACGCCCGATAACATTCTCCCAGACGATAAATGGCTAAATGGATATCGCAGTGATCTCGAAGTGGAACTCGGAATGACTTGGGCAGCACGGGAGGCCAATGAACGACAACAGGCGAGCACGAAAAGGCGAATCACGCTTTATTCATTCAGGCGTTTGCCGGCCAATTCCCATTACGGAGAAAACAGTGAAACTCAAATTGGCCCGCAAAATACACGGAAAACGTAGATCGAAAAAGAATTGGTAGGGCCTATATGAGGTTTTGGCTCCTGGGTCAATCATTTTAAAGAATAGTCCTGCAACCTCCGCGATAAAAGAGCCCGGGAAACCCATAGTAACGGTACGCAATAGCGATATTGCCAAAATCGGAACAATTCAGGGGGACAAACCTCTTTAAGAGTCTATGGGGATCGCCGAGGGCCCAGATTATGCAAAAAACTTGTGGAAGAGCAGATTCAGAGCCACATATTGCAATTCAGCAGAACACTAAAGCGTGATAAGAAAATGAAACATCGCAAGCGAGAGCCTGGCAGTGGGGTTTCGTCTTCTCGTTCGAATATCTCACGAGCAATGTGAGAGCGCATCCCTAAAATTCCTGATTTTCTCGCCATCCGGAACCGAAAATAACGAAAATCAGACCGATGTGGCACACGAGTTGTTGTTGCCCACACAATCTGCGCCTTCTTCGGTTTTACCACAAGTTGAGCCAACATCATCGACAACGCAGGGCAAAAGTACTTCGGACAGAAACCGCCGTAGCCCACCATACTACGGTTTCGACAACTTGTCTTGAGATTCAACCAATGCAAGTCCACCCAAACGGTCGCCCGAGCGGGAAACATAGAGAATTTCCAGCCCCCACCTGCATCGTTGTCGAAACAGTACAGAAAATTGCCGTTCAACAGCCTGAAGAAATCAATATCTCCCCGCTTATCGGAGATTTTTTGCAACTTGCTCCGCGATTGCTACCGCTTATTAATCAGGATAACCCGACATCAGAGAGATTGATGACAATTTTTGAGGCTGAAATTCAAGAGATCTCTGAATAGTTAATTGCGCAACCAAATTTGCATAAACTGCAAACTCATAATTTAATATTATTCTTTTTTTAGCTAGGATAACCAGTACTTATATTGTTATTATTTATTTAACCGGGGACCGAGTATTAATTTAAAAATACTGTTATTATTATTATCAACAAGAAAAATAGCTAATTTCACAATTTTTCCTTTGTCGCAACAAGGGGTATGCGATACCCGCTGATATTTTACATTTCATTTTTTTATTAGGTGCAGTAAAATTCCATATGATATAATTATTTAGTTCTATTTATTTGCTCTTTATTAACATTTCATGTTTTTTCAATCCTAGTTACTCAGTCTCAGTTGCATCCTTTCTTAGTTTCCCGCTTCGTGATCAGACATTTGATCACCCATTTCTTAATTGCTTACAAGCATTTGAGTTCATAGTTTCATTTTCGTAATTCAAATTCAGTTGTATCTCTCTCTCTCTCTCTCTCTCTCTCTCTCTCTCTCTCTCTTGATAAACTCGCTCCGCAAGTTAGCGTAAAACAAATTAGGTTGGATTTCGCCTCGCGAATAACAATTTCTAAAATTTTAAGTGAACTCGCACTGCAGGAGACTACCGAATTCTAAAAGAGTACGACAGGACTAAAGATTTAGAAAACATCTTTGAAGCAAAATAGTGTTTTGTGAACAAAAGGCAAAACCAAAATCAATGAAAAATTTGTTGGCCCGGCAAGATGTTTACGGGGGAAGATTTTAAACTTATCAATTCCCAGGGATTTATAGTCATTCAAAAACCGTCACTCAATTTTTCACGTTTTTTTCGCAATTTTTTTCAATTTTTTTGTTTGATTGGTCTTGAATTGACGTTTACCAAAGTTGATAAAGGTCTTTTGCAACAAACAAATACATTTTATGACCAGTTTCTTGTCAAATTTTGCACATCTTTGAGTTTTGCTAGCCTCAGGGGCAAAGAAACATCCTCTAGGTTCTGATAATGGCTTACTGCATGGATTGTGGTGGCAATTGAATGGTTTTTAAACATTTTTTTGTTACAGATTATTGCTATTTTTTCTTATATTACATTCAATTTTTTCCAAGCTTTTCAAAAATTCTTGTTAGTTTTTTAAGTTTTTCTAGCCTCGCGGACAAGGAAACTTTTGTCATAATCCTAGTTTATCGGTCTTTATGAGCCAATGAAACCTTTTGTGGCTTGAAATGGGTTACTGCATAGCCTCCGGAATTAACCTACTTCCAAATAATGACTGTCAATTATGCGGATTAAGAGGATGAGACAAAAGTAAGTAGAGTCAGTTCAATTTGGCAATGTAACAAGATACCAAAATGAGAAAAAGAGGCTATTTTAAACTTGAGTGATTACTTTATTTAACACTTTGTGCTGGTAGACGCTTGTTGTTGTAGCATAAATTCTGTTCTATTTCTTGATTGGCCAATTGATCGCACAAACGCACAGTTGAGTCATGGCCTTCGCGACTGCATAGTCAAATGCAGTGTAATTTAGAAAAGGCTACTTAGAATATATGTTAATTGAGCGCATCAATTTCTAGTTACGATTTCCCGGACAAGAGTCATTGAAAATTCTATATTTTGTTTTGACCTTTTCGTCGAGATCTCACTCTTTTGATGGTTGCGAGAAAGTGAAATTAACAGTTCAGCAATTCATGAACAAATTCTTGAGGCTAACTTTCAACAACGTTTATACAGATTTAAGTCTTTGAGCAGTTCCTTTCCCTCAAAAAATAAGGAGTCGTGGTATCTGAAGTTTATTAGTCTTTCTCTAAATGAAAAAAAGAACCTGTCAAATGTGATCACAAACAAGTATTGGATAAAAACTGGTTTTTTTTATAGTTTATTATTCTCCAATCCCAAAACTCATATGGCACCCATCACATAGGCTTGCTTGAAAGAATATATTTAGCACCCTTCAATGAAAGAAAGCATAACTTATCATCAGTACTTTTTATCTCTTCCCATCACCATAAATTTTTCTGCCACGAATACAAATTTCGATACAAATTTAATCATGCAGCTCCAATCAACGCATTTTATGTATCCTGGGGTGATATTGAGTTTCTCTGGAACTAATCATTTCTTCTTTCTTTAAATGGATTCGCCAAAATATAGGAAAACACTTTTTTTATGCAACTCCACATATTCAGCCTCTAATGAAGAGGTCTGTGTTTAGTGGGGAACTTCTTTGATGCAATGCAATATATCCAATTCACGGAAGCAAAACACGAACGGAAGGTTGAATCAATATCAAAACGAGTAAAGTTCAGATAAGATCAGTTCCGATTCAGAACTACGATCACGTCACTTTCTACACTTAGCAAATCTAAATATTGACGGCATAGTTAAAGGCATTAAAGACGGCCATAACTCCAAAGTTACCCAGTTAATATTCTTAAGTAACGCGTAGAAACCATAGAAATAGATGGTTAAATAACTCAATGATTCTGAATAGTTTATCGTTTGGGAACTGACAAATCTCTGAAATGATTGTCTAAGTACCATTTATCAGATAATGCATTGCCTTGCTGAGAATTTAAGACACGTTATCATGTCTTGCACGCTCCTGAGCGATAAAAATTCTGCCTTAAAAGATTTCGCAGGGCAAAATTTCTGCTTTCTAATAAGTAACTCGATTAAAATTAAAATTTTGCTTCAAAAAAAATATTGTGTACTCCTGAACTTATGCTTTTTTTAGGAATTTCTCAGAGCCCGAAATAATAGGCTACTAAAACTACCATTTTTAAAATAACTACTTAGTAAAACTACCAAATACTTAACAAAACTACCAAAAGCGCAAATACTTTTCGCGCTTGGTGGATCTAAAAAAATAGCCGAACACATTTCGATACATTAATAATTCTAAAAGTACAAAAAAGAGGCGAAGCTATGTTAGGAGTTAGACGCTAAGTATCTAAATAATTATTTTGTATTTATTGGAGAGAAAAGTTTGTCAGAATTACTCACATCACAGCAACTCCAACGTCCACATATTTTCCACAAAATTTTTAAAGTATATACCAAACGCACTGGAAGCTTCTTCCATTATAAAAACTTGAAAAACTCCAAGTCGACCCGTTTTGATCAAATCACCAAAAAGTTTCTTAGGTTATGTTTACCTGTAGAAGCTGTACCACTAATAGACATTTTCCTTGATTGCATGAAGGGACATTATTTTCCGCCCTTTTTTTAAAACTGCAAATTTATTGCCACTGCATGAAAAAGTGATCATGGGTCTTCCCAAAAACAATAGACAAATAAGTTTACTAAAAACAATTAACAAAAACTTCGAAAAAGTTATATACAAAAGAATTGATTGCCTCATCTCCAAAAAGAAACTCTTTTCTTGTAGACAATTCTGATTTCGAAAAAAAGATCATGTGATCAAGCTAGAGCTGAAATTGATCTCATTCAGTAGCAAGTTCCCCCTGCATCAATTTTCCGTGATCCGAAGAAAGTTTTCGATACTTTTGATCACTCACTATTAATCAGCAAATTAGCAAGTTTTGGTTTTAGAGCCCATTTCAATAGGTTTTGTTGAATCCTACCTCAGCAACCGGTAACAATATGTATGATTCTCTCCCAAAATTTCTGCGATCAAAGAAATGACAAATAAGGTCGCTCAAAGCTCTATGCATGTGCCACTCTTTTTTAAAAAATTTTAATTCATCGGCCAACAAATATTAAAAAATCGCAAGCTAAATTGTTTGCCGATGATAATAATATCTTGTTTAGAGGAAAAAACAACTAATCAAATATGGAAACTAATATTACGAATGCGATATCGCCGTTCAAAACAAGGAAACATATTGCGTTAGTTCTCAGTTGATGTAATTGGGTAGAAAACTTATATTTTTCCGATTTTAGATTTTACCAAACTTGGTTTACTGATTCAGAGCTACAAAATCTGTAAACAGTATGAGTACTAAACGAAACTAAACACTATATGGGAGATTTTTTATAAAATTTGCTACTAATATCCACAGTCCAAAAGGATACTGTTCTGACATTTGTTACAGAGCCCTTGATTTTGTACGTGTTGCTGATTGCTGCATAAACAAAAAAAGACAAAAAAGTTAATTGATACAAACGTGCCAACGGAAAATTCCTAGAAACATCAGGCGATCAAAAGAGATCAATCAAACCACAAAAATTCAAATGATTATTAGGGCATATCAAGTATATTAAAATTACAGCCCTTGGATTTTCACTGCGGTTGAGGTTGTTTAAAAACTATAGTAAGCAAGTGCTTTTCCTTCATATCTTGAAATATTTGAATTGAAACCAGCTCAAAATTCTAGTAAAGCAAATTTTGAAAAATTTTTTTGATAGTAACACCTCGTTATTTAACTTTCTGTTGATTAGTGGCTGGTTCCTAAATTTTTAGAGAGTATTATTTTTTTGATGTGTTTTCCAAAAGGGACCTCACCTAAACAGGCTGTAAAACTAATCTGACGCAATTCTTGAAAATAATTTTAGCTCTTAGCAAGGAGTACTGTTGATTTGCATTAGAACATAATCTTCCAACCCATATCAACCAAACTTTGGTATAATTTTCTACCAAATGGGATTTAGATAGAAAACCCACAAAAGTCCAAATACTTTTCAAAAAAATTGTGTGTGAACAAAAAGATAGCCTCCGCCGCAAATACCGCAGTGGAGTTAAAAATGCCGCATTGATGAGATCTGCCATTATTAAAGAAGCAAGTGACACCAAACAGCAATATCAAACAACAACGACAGATATTAATTACATCCAAATTTTATGTCAATTTTTTGACTTTTTAAATTTTTTTAAAAAAAACCAAAATAGAGTCAGGGAAAACTGAGACTAAACGAAACAACTTGTACTCAACTAAAAGAGATATGGAACCAATCCATGATAAGGCTCGATAACGTTTTGTTCTTATTCAGACAAACAAGAACAAAAACAGCAAAAGGAAAAATATCACAGGTGTTCATTAACATAGACGGACATTAATGCCTGTCACTTTTCAATTTTTTATGCGGTGTCGATAAAACGCTGTCGAGGCCATGAAGTCAAATTTTGCCCCACCAAATTACATATATTCCTTTGTTTGTCCAAAGGAAGTCTTTGAGACCTGTAATTATTCAGAATATGTCTTACTTCTACAAAAAGAACGTCGAACATAGAAAAAAAATCAAAAAGTAATTTACCTTACACTTTCGTTTTTAATTAGTTTTTTTACTTTTTAGATTTTGTACACTTGCGCCTTCCAGCGACGTCAATAATGTCAAATGTGATCCGCAAGTAACCAGACTAGGTAACAGATAGACAAAAAAAAGAAAAAAGAAGAAGTAAAATTTGTTTTTTGGTTTTGAAAACAATTGTTTTGAATGTCAAAAAAGCAGTCAGCTATCCACTGAAATCAGGATATAAGCTCATCTGTTCCTCCCAAAAACCAATGAGAGCAATCATTATTCAGGAGTTTCCAATCAACTAAAAACACAAAGTAAAAACGACAGTTAAGGACAAAACAAAATAAAATTATATTGTGATAATGCGACAAAGCGGGAAAAAAACGTGAGAAATGAGCAAATGTATAAAAATAAAAAACGTAAAATCCAGTTGTATCAAAGCCAGAGAACCATAATTTAACGCGCAAAACCGCTACAGGATTAAATTTTAGGTCAGTAGAAAGAAGAAGCATACTTTCTTTGCTTACACTAAGCTACATGTTGATCAAATTAAGAGAATATTAGTGGCAAAGTTCAATAAGACATTGTTTATTTAAAAACCAATTATTTCTAGAAATCAAAGCGACCATAAACTTTCAAATAAAAACGAGATGAAACTTGGAACTGCTTAGGAAGCCATTTAGACCTATCACCAGTGATCTTTGATTTGAATCGTTCTGTTCTTTAATTAACATAAAAAAGAGGGAACTTTTCAAAAAGACGGACTAATTACAATCGGAATTTTTTTGGGTATGTAGCGGGACAAGACTGGATTTAAATTAGCTGTGTTGTTCCTGTTCGTCCATTAAGAACACTTAATTGTTTCCAATGTTATAGAAATAGATACCTTTTTAGTCAAAAAATCAAAAATCTATGCTGCGTTTTTGATAATCATCGACTAATTTTAGCACAAAAACAGCAACATTTTAAATCAAGAGCACTCTCGATGGAAGTGGAAGTAAGACTAGCTCATTTGCAGTTTACAAAGAATGTATTAGTGTTTTTGGGTGTGTACTTTCGGCAATTTAATCAAAGTGGACTAAAGTAGCTTATTTCGTGCAATTTATGGCTGAATTTTAATTTTTTTAGCCAAAATGTTAGCCGAAAAAAATCAAAACAGTCAAGAATAATTTTTGTTTTTAAAAACAAAATAAAAAACACTATTGTTAGCAATTTAAACATATTTTAGCAAATTGACAAGAAAAATCCGGAAAATGTGAAAGAATAACGCAAATCGATCCCATATTCACATAAATTCAAACCTCGATAAATCGCTGTAGAAGACGACTTTCAAATATCAAAATCAGCACGGCAGTTGATTGAATTTTAATTTTAATCTTCAAATGATAAAAAAAGCATCTTATTAGTTCCTTACGTTGACCAGCAACAGCATTGAGCATAATAGTATTTCAACGTTTTCACTCTCAGCTGTGATAGGTAATCGAAATAGTCTATATGAATTCAATGCAGAGATCTCAATACTGATGTTGATATCAGTAACAGAATAAATCGTTAGTTTCTTTGTGAAGAAATGGAAAATTTTTTTGTCAAAGAAACTTCTCTGACTTCATTATGACAATTTATTCAACTTTTTGACCTGAAATGAGTCCCGTAATATCTTACTAGATAAAACTATCGAATCATTGGAGTAGGATTAAATAGCCAGCAAATGTTTTAAAAGTAGCAGGAAAACTATGTAAATATGGCAGTAAAATATCCGGCACAAATAAGTCTTTTGTACGCAAATTAGCAATATAAAGCAAAAAAGCTGGACTATTTTCTACCTGAAAACCAAACAAAAACAAAAAATCAAAAAAAGAAATAACAAGAAAAAATTGCATTTTTGCCATGATGGAAAGAAAAAAGAGAATCTCTTGATTCGAATTGGCTGGCTCAACGAATAGTTCTTAACTACGAATAGCTCTTAACAAACGATTGGTTCTTAACAACGAATAGCTCTTAACAAACGAATAGCTCCTAACAAGGTATAGCTCTAAACAAGCGAATCTTTGTTAACAACGAATAGCTCTTAACAAACGAATAGCTCCTAACAAGGTATAGCTCTAAACAAGCGAATCTTTGTTAACAACGAATAGCTCTTAACAAACAAATAGTTCTTAATAACGAATATCTCTTAATATATGTTAGCACATGAATCTTAGCGGCCCGAGGGGCTTAGTGCCCTGACACGAGGGCGCTTGCGCGCGAGTGCTGGGCACAAGGCCCCAGGGGACTTAGATTTATGTGCTAACTTGTTTAGAGAACCAAAGGGTACGAAGGGGGTTAAACTTTAATTAAAAATAAAATTAAGAGTACAGTTTTGCAAATTGTTAAACGAGAAGTTTTCGTCGATTTTCCTAATTTTTTCTTGTTTTTCAGCTATTTCAATCATTTTCTGTTTCAAGTGTCTCCAAGTGCTTTCGTTTAAGGTTTTGATGGCAAATGTCAAAAGTATTAGTGGGTTTGGCCTCACCGCCAAAAATTATGTTTCTTTACTGCGAGCGGGCCGCTAAGCTAGGGCCGCTAAGTTAGGGCGCTAAGTTAGGGCCGCAAAACTTAGCGTTCCACATTTGCACGTGCTAAATGCTAATTGCACGTGCCTCCATGTTTTAGCGACGTGCTAATTGCTAATTGCACGTGCCTCCATGTTTTAGCAAAAAAATCGTACCCTGGGTTCTCTAACAAACGAATAGTTCCTAACAACGAAAAGCTCTGAACATACGAATAGTTCTTAACAACGAATAAATCTTAACAAACTAATAGTTTTTAACAATTAGTGACTAAGAATTAACTTTAGGCTCTAATTCATTCTTCAACAATCGCCCCTATCTTCTCACTTTTAAGTTAATGAATCAATTACAGTAGAAGATCATTCATATAGCACCCTTCAGGCTGAGTACTTAATAAATGTTTTACACTGTAATAGATCCAATTAAAAAAATTAGTAGCAAAATTTGTGGTATCACAATGATATGTTTGGACTTTCTAGTAACTTGCAAATGCTGGCCTGATCTTGACTGACACTTAGAGAATCAAGTGCATAGAATGATGAGACGCCTAAGTTGAAGGCAATCCAACCTGATAGTTTAATTTCGAGCTATTCATTAAGAACGTATCTGAAGCAGCACGTGCTATATGAAACCTTCAGATCTTTTCCGTTTGTGCCACCCCCCCCCCCCCCCAGCTTAGTGGGTGCCTATTATTTGCATTCCCACCGAAACTCGTGCCATATTTTTACATAATAATTTACCATGTAATCACACGGGGTCTTTCCCATTATAGACCCCCAAAAAATTATAGCCCCCCCCCCATTATGATATATTTGCCATGATTGGGGGGGGGGCTATAGGTTATCTGACCACTAAGCTGGGGGGCTATAATGGGAAAGACCCATCACACGTGCTCAGTAACGTGGGTTGCATAACGTACTGGGTGAGCACAAACGGAGACGATTCAACCTTACATATAACTCAGCTGTCATTATTTAGTACCTTTAAGGTGGCAGTCCTAACTTGGCGGCCCTGTCTACATATTTGCTTTCCATGTTTATTAAATCAGTTGTTGGGAATGAGCAGATCCGAAGAGAAATTGGGATCTTTTCTTTTGGCCCCCAGGCACACGAGCTATTTTTTTACACAGTAAAGTGTTATATTTGTAACTGGGGGGAGTAAAAAACACTGGGGGGGGGGCGAAACAGAATAGATCCAGATATTGTAATATATAATAGGAATACATAAATACGTAGATTGGGAGTGAGGTGTTTGCATTCCTCGTATAACATCTGAAGTGAAGACAATTTGAATATGTGTCAAAATTTCCTCGAATTATCCAAAACACTGGTAGATCCTGCTTATTTTTACCCTTTGCTTCTCTAAGTAAGTTGACCATAAATTCAAGCCCTCTCCGGACTTAATCCCAGCACTCACGCGTAAGCGCCCTGTGACATGGCACTAAGTCTCTCGGATCTGTGCGATATTTTTTCTAGCATATCTATTGACTGAGTAAGTTTTTGGACCAAGAGGGGATCTTTTTCAAGACATGTCAATAGGGGTTGTACTTTACAGCACGAACTATAATATTCAGTATCAATATTTAGTTCGTGTCTCACCCGTGCCAACCACTTTAACATAAGCAAATTATTAAGTTTCCAGCACCACGTCACTATGCATACCGAACTAACACGTGGCCTCTCAGGAGTGCAACATTGATATACGCATTATAACAGGGGACAGAACTGAAATTTGTATTTGATGTGGCTAGATTTGAGTTTGAGTTAATAGAATTATTTTCCTACAGGCTGTATCTGCCACTCCACAATTTTTCTAGATTTGCATATGTCGAAGTTCGAAAATCGTGGAGTGAGGTTCACTATTTTATCGTTATTTTTAATCCAACAATTGCAGTAGAAGGTCCCGTAATTGAAGAAACCAACCTGGGTGTCATTATAAACGTTCTTGCCATAAACCTTTATTGCGTACAGTTTCCAGTCGTCTGAATCGAAAAAAGTTGTGAGGGAACTTGTTGTCCAGACCTGTGGTTACATACTTTCAACAATCCCCGCTCTTCTACGAACAAAGTACAAAGCTTTAACTCAAATGATGCAATCATGCAAACTGGTAAATCTGTATTCTCCACCAATCAGCGCTTGAGAAGACTCAATTCACTTTTATATAGCGAATGCACGCCTGCGTTTAGTCAGTCTGCTAGATATTTGCACTATGTGTACCATTGTCTGGTGCTGTATTATTTTACCAACGTAATACTTAAAGTTTATTTTCTGTGTTTTACAGGGTTCGTTAGTCTTAGAGAAGAAGGTAGTCTAATTCGCGCGCAGAAATAAGTAGCCCTAACATTTTATTCTTCAAGGCTGTAAAAAGAGCCAACCTTGGAGTTGCCTTATGTGGAACGCTCAGTGAGATAACAAACTCCAACCCTATAAAAAAAAAACTGGGAAATAGAACACCGTTAAAATCTCTTACACAGAAGCTTTTTTATCCCAGAAACTTTTTTATGCATTTAGTGTTAGTCGCAGGAAACACACTCTTAATAAATTGCTCAACGGCAACGATATAGTCAGAGTGAATCTCAACAGCAGCTTTCATCAAGAACTCCTTATAAAACAGGAGAAACAGCTGCACTAAAACACGAAAACAAACACTTGCTAAACGATACATGACAATTTGAAATATTACAGATTCAAAATGCGGATCATTTAAATATAATTTTTTAAAAAGCATCATTACGTTTAAATGTCCACTATTTTAGCAAAGAACGACAAACTTTTCTCTCTTCACCAGACAAAAGTGAAAATCAAAAAACTTCTAAGAATTTTTCCAAATTTTTTATTTAATTCTTACAAACCATCATGTATCAACTTTAAGTGTTAGATAGATTCACCTAATATTCTTTAGAAAGCCAGTTGGACAAGTAAAACACCCCGATGAAATCAAAAATAACATTGTGGTCGCTTTCCGTCTATTAAAAACGGAACTAATTTTATTCCCTATTATAGCGTAAAACAAAACTTTGAGACAATAGTTTGATATAAAAAATCCTAAATTGAACAATGTTAAGACTAAAAATGAAAAAAAATGAAATGTTCACGCAAAGACACTAAAACTCGATATGTCTTCGAGAAAAACGGATTTGAAAAAAATCTTCAAATTCTACGGTTGAAGGGCTTTCAATGACACCACTCACAACTCTCCACGATAACTATATCGATCGGCCAGATTTGATTGGACATAAAAAACCAGTTGTGCATATAGTTCCTACCCCCACTATTTGGTTTTGAAAGAAAAACAGATAAATTGGGATAAAAAATACAAAACTACACCCTATTATCATTGTCTGAAACTGAGAATTGTTTTTTAGGTGACATGTGGTAATCGCAACAGACCGTACTTTGCAAGCGATTTTCATTCATTTTTAGCGGCTTATTGTACATATGATACGATATATCACAATAAAAAAAATGCGCGACCAAAGACGTTAAACGCTGTATTATAGGAAGTGCTTAAATTTTGCTGGCCAATATGAAACATGAATAATTTCGATTTCGATCTTTTGTGCCAATTTTTATTGTCAATGTAACGACCTTTCAATCTATTGTCCTAGCAACTCTGACCAAAGAGCAATAACAGCAAGAAGCAACGACACTTTTAATATAGATCGATGTCCATTTTTTGGATGAAACCCTGATCAGACTTTCAAGAAGTTAAGTACTGCGCTGACCTTCGACAATGTAGAGTCTATATCAGGAGCTGATCAAACCGCGCATGGTCTAGAGAAGGCCCTGATCAGACTTTCCAGACCGTATACTTGATGCCAGACTCTGTCGCTGGGTCGCGCTCAACCCCCCCCCCCCCCCCCCCCCCCGTTCGCGATTCAAGTCAATCTTATCAGAGCGGGCTTCAGTTGTGCACCTTGACCCTGAGATGATATAATTTTGTATTATAAATTTGAAATAAATGGAGATTGTTGATGATGTACCTGCATAGACTCAACAGGCCCTTTGTGATTGATCTTCACGGCCCCGAACCAATCACAAGCCCCCTCCTCGAACATGTTCTCCGTAAATTTGCCTCTCAGTTCCGTTTTGGTTTTAGGATCATTGTTGAATTGGATGAAAATGTTGCGATCTGTGCCAGCGGTGGATACGTCATCTGTTTTCACGAGAAAATTGTAGTAGCCCTGATTGTCGTTTTATTTGTGAAAAGTGCACAAAAAGAAGTGTTGAAACTTGTTTCTATATAATTAGATATATCCAGAACAGGCTGCTGAAATTTTTGTCTCTGGTAAAATTTTTTGCTTTTTGAGACATTATCCATAACAAAGCACTGCAAATATTTATATTTTTGTAACTGCTATGCAACCAGCTTCTCGGTTATGCGCATTATAAGGATCGGTTACCAATTCTTCTAAAAACTTTTTAATAAACGAGCATTTTCATTAAAGGTTTTAAAAAAGCAATTTCACCTAGTAAACGAAGATAAAACCTTGTTGAGCAATGCCCAAGAGCCCAGGTCAATGTCCAAAGGTAGATAGACGAGATAAGAAAAATGCTTTTCTTGTTCGGAGTATCCTCAGTGAAATGTGATGTATGTTTAAACATTTAAATGTTATTGATGACCTAAAAGTATTTTGAACCAATAACCAGCTATATTTCATACCGAAGGGAGTAAAAAGTTGATACCCGGGTCGAATGTCCTCCCTAAAATCCTCCCATTTTGATGTAAGAGTGGGGGGGTAATTTGTCTATGGGGGGTAAATTGATGTAAGAGTGTGGGGGTAATTTCTTCAGAGGGGGTAAAATGATGTGAGAGTTGGGCTGCAATGGGAGGACTTTTAAAGAATTACCCCCCCTGACTGAAATTGCCATGTAAGAGTGGACTGCAATGGGCTGCAATGGGAGGAGTTTTCAGGAATTACCCCCATGACTGAAATTGCCATGTAAGAGTGGGCTGCAATGGGCTGCAATGGGAGGACTTTTCAGGAATTACCCCAATGACTGAAATTGTCTTGTAAGAGTGGGCTGCAATGGGAGGACTTTTGAGGAATTACCCCCCCCCCCTGACTGAAATTGCCATGTGAGAGTGGGCTGCAATGGGAGGACTTTTCACGAATTACCCCCCCCCCCCCCCCGACTGAAATTGTTGTGTAAGAGGGGGCTGCAATGGGAAGACTTTTCAGGAATTACCCCCTGACTGAAATTGTCATGTAAGAGTGGGCTGCAATGGGCTGCAATGGGAGGACTTTTCACAAATTACCCCACTCCAAGTGAAGTAAAATGGTGTAAGAGTGAGGGGGTGATTTGTTCAGAAGGGGTAAAATGATGTAAGAGTCGGGCTGCCAAAGGGGGTAAAATGGTGTAAGAGTGAGGGGGTAATTTGTCCAGAGGGGGTCAAATGATGTAAGAGTTGCGCTGTCAAGGGGTTAAAATGTTGTAAGAGTGAGGGGGTAATTTGTTCAGAGGGGGTAAAATTATGTAAGAGTCGGGCTGCCAAGGGGGGTAAAATGGTGTAAGAGTGAGTGGGTAATTTGTTCAGAGGGGGTAAAATTATGTAAGAGTCGGGCTGCCAAGGGGGGTAAAATGGTGTAAGAGTGAGGGGGTAATTTGTCCAGAGGGGGTTAAATGATGTAATAGTTGGGCTGCCAAGGGGGATAAAATGGTGTAAGAGTGAGGGGGTAATTTGTTCAGAGAGGGTAAAACTGATGTAAGAATTGGGATGTCAAGCGGGGTGCAATGGTGTGAGAGTGAAGGAGTAATTTGTTGAGATGGGGAAATTCTAACGAGTATTATTCATATATATATATATATATATATAATATATATATATATATATGTATATATATATATATATATATATATATATATATATATATATATAGACCGTCACGAGTTGGACAAGCTTTGATGGTCTGGAGGATAAGGCGGCGCAGCTGAGGGTACAGAGGTTGTAGTTTCAAGACTGGCAGTCTTCGGGTATGGGAGCTAAAAAAATATAAGATTGAGGGGGTAAAATGATGTAAGAGTTGGGCTGCCAGGGGGGGGGGGGTAAAATGATGTAAGAGTGGGGCTGCAATGGGAGGATTTTTTAGGTAATTGCAGCTCAAAACTCTTGCATTTTTTTGAGTAAGAGTGAGGGGGTAGAAGAAAAATTACCCCCCCCCCCCCCCCCACTCTTACAGTTTTTGTGGTCTGCCAAGGGGGGTAAAATGGTGTAAGATTGAAGGGTAAAAGACAAATTACCCCCTCAATCTTACACCATTTTACCCCCCTTAGAAGCCCAGTGCGGCCCAAAAAGACGTAAGAGTTTTAAGCTGCATTTTCAGTTTAACAGATCCTCCCATTGCAGCCCCACTCTTACATCATTTTGGGCGGAAAAATTCCACCCGGGTAGTTCTTTTCAAAATAAAAAATATACAAAAACTAATAATAATCTCAATTTTTACAAAACTTTTACCACTGAAACAACGATGGTAACCAGTTTTTTTGGTAGTGAGCATACTAAATTTTATAGCTATGTAAACTGTATAAGAAAAAGTTTAACAATTTAGTTAAAGGAAACAAGCGAAAAAAAACAAATGTTAATGACAAAAAAAATCAAAATTTATAGTTTGTCAATTCTTACACCGGAAACAGTCAAAATCTTTGAAAAATGAGCAGATCAGATCATCGCACACTCATTCAAAAAAAGCTCACTTAATTTCTTTTACTTATGCAAATTACTGCCTTTTTAACAAATTTTTTTTTCTTTTAAAACAAAAAGAAAATATTATATTAAAAAAAACATTTCAATTAAATTGTTTTACAATTCTTTTAAATCTTCATTTTTAAGCTGTGACAATATCGAGCAGCCAATTGTTACGATTATTAAGAAAGTTAATCAGTATTGAGAGATAAAATTCTGAACGTTTTATTGTTCCGACCACTCTTGAAGGGGGAGATACTATATACTCCAAATGGGATTTTTGTTCAGACAATTTTGGCCGATCGATATTATCATCAAAGAGAGTTGTGTGTGGTATCATTAGAAAGCCTGTCCAGTGTAAAATGTGGAATTAAAAAGATTTTTCAATTTTCGGGAAATAACGAGGATTAAAGTTGTGAAAATTAGACGTAATTCAGACGTTTTTGTTCACATTTTTGGTATTTGTGACCAAATCTGCGTGAATTTTGTTCAAAATATGTTAAAATTGTTAACAGTAGTGTTATTGATTTTATATCTAAAGATAGAGGAGGGTTGTTGAATTGTTCGATCAGGGTTTTTTGGGCTAAAATTAGCCAACTCCGAGTTTTTAGACAGCTTGCTTTTATTTTGCTGGAAGTAGATATCTTAAAATTGTAGCCATACTTTTCAAAAGATCACAAAAAAGCTATTTGTACTCCCGCTGGCTCTCTGAGTCTTCTGGATGGCTTATAAGGTTGCCAGTTTTCTCAAAATTTAAACACCATAATTATAGAAAATGCATTATTTATTTTTGACGAACTGAAAAGTTTTGTTTGAAATTGATCAATTTCACAACCATTTCAACAATTGAGTGTTTTGTTATACGCGCAGCAATATCTGGGGGGATCTTGATCTCATCATGGATCCTTACCGCAAAAATGTTTTAGATTTTACTGGAGCACGATCTTTTACAAAATATTTCCGCTAAATATTTCTAAATGCTCTTAATCTAAATAAATGACAAAAATTTCAAATCAGGGATCAATTATTGACAAATATTATTTACAATATACGAGGCCCAACGTATACTTTAGTTTCAAAGATAAGCTAATGGATTTTATGGCTCTGACCAATTGTTTTGATAAAAATTTAGTGAACTTCTGGCGTTTTTCTTTCATTTGTTTTAAATTCTGTAACCCAATGAATTAGTGTACCCAATCAAAGGTGCATTTAGCTTTTAGGTATAATTGAAGCTAGACATTTTTCTCAGTTGTCATCTAATGTCTGTTATGACTTTTGTATATTTGTTTTGAGAAAATATCGGTGAATTTTTGATTTTTGCCACTATTTTATCTTGTTTCTCTCAACTTCGGGCGCAGTCTCAGGTAAAAAGAGGGGAAACCGATGTCCTGGGAGTTACAAAAAAATGACGCGAACGTTTTTTTTTCAACTAATGGTTCCATTAATTTGATACTACGCATTTCCATTTGATTTTTATTTTGGATCAATTGCATTTTTTATTAAATCATTTTGTTTCCTTGTCTAATTATTACATTATTGACAAGTCCAGCTAAAGAAAAGCATAGTAGGCAAAATGCAAAACGTTGGGGAAAGGCGTACCTGGATATGTTAATTGTTTTTGTATAATAATTTATGCTTTTGGCCTAGAAACAGATCTCGCAAATTTTTATGGACTTTTTTTATTTTGCCCAAGTTTGTCTTCTTTTTTGTTGTTGTACGCCATATATCCAATAACAATAAGTCTCAATTGCTTCCTCGGGACGAACAACTCAACATAGTTAAAAATCTCAGTGTAGAGCTGCTTGTTTTAATAACTTTCAATTTGAATTTTTAAAAAATTTCCTTTCATCTGTCTCCTTTTGCTTTCAATTTTGTCACCATATAAATCAATCTCACTCATTAGACGTCTCAATTACATTTATTTATTCAAACTTTTTTTCGCGCTTGGTTACACGTTGTGACTGACTGCTTGGACCATTAAATTACATAAAACTGTTGGAGATTTCTATACTCTTCAATTTTTGGTTAACTTGTCTAAATAATCCTTTTTAGAGAGGAATCGGTGATGTTAAGATGAGGGAAAGTGATTATTTATATTTCTAGCAAGTAACATCTTGTAACTATAATGCTTTGAACTGTGTGATGTCGTAAAAAATGTTTGAAAATTTGGCTTCTTTTTGTATTTTTTGTTATTTTGTGGGGTCGTGATTTTCCCATTATTAACAGGCCAATTGGCTTACTGAGATGTTGAAATTTAATCCAACACTTTTTGTTGAAGACCTATATCTGTTAATATTTTTGAGAATATTTGTTTTGAAGTAATTGGGTTTTTGAGCTTCTTCTTTATTTTAGATAGATTTTGGTCGATTTGTAGCTCAGTCGTTGTAAACACAGGTCACAAACAATTTCCAATGAGCTATAATTCAATCTTATAACGGTTTTAACTTCAAAAATCTGTATCTCTGCTTTGTTACTACTGTTAGTACGAGATTTTATCAAATGTGAGATTTGAATAAACTTATAATTTTTAAAGGATTTTTGTTTTCTTTTTAAATTATAACAATAATCGTAGGTCCCATTGGCTTTAAATTTTGTGCAATTGAACATTGGATAACGACACGTCTCAATCTCTTGCTATGTAGATATAATTGAACACTTTGGTGCTTTCAATTGATATCTGTGAAATCAATTGTTTTCAGATATGGAAATGTGTTCGTGATTTTCGCACCTATTTGTTCTTTTTTGTCGACCTGTTGACCCGTCGCATTGAGAACAGGTCCCATAACTTGTTATTGAACTATAGGATTAATTGTTTTGTTTAGTTTTTTCTGATGCTAGTTTGATTTTATTATGATTTTTTAAATTATAGACATTGAACTTTGGTCGTAAATAATGTTTGTTGTTTGATTTTTATTGTTGTCCTATTATCAACCCTATTATCAACAACTTGTCTAGTAGCCCTATTATCAACAACTTTCATCGGCCCTCTAGCGTGCCATTATTGTATTCCTTTGGTTGTTTATTGAACGATGTGTATGTTTTCGAAAGTTTTCTATCTCCTCATCATTTGGTAGCCAATTAAGTCAAGAATGTGGATGAGCGGGGTCGGAACATTATGTGCGTACGCATATTACCGAGCCTCCTTGTAAGTTTTTAGCTTATAGCGTCAATACCATAACGTTCACCCCTTAATGAGTGGAGAACTGAAAAAAAATGCGGAATTAGTCGGAAGACTTTTGTTGCCGTGATTTTTCGTCTGTTCCACTAGTTTATAGCTCAATCGACGAATTTTGTCATTCTGGTTCTAGAATTGTTTTTTTTCTCTGCAATTTTTTCTAAAGTTGACAAAGTTACAAAAATTAGAAGGTGAAAAGGTGAAAAAGGAAAAAAGAAAAGTCTGAAGTTAACTGATAGTGTAGACTTGTAGCATCTTTTCTCAAAACAATTAAGTTTGCAGACGAGTACATTGGCCCCATATTTTTAACGTGTTTTATTCAAAAACGTGTTTTAAGGTATCATTCCAAGCAATGATCCCCCGACGATTGATCAGCCTAAAAACGTTGGTCCCCGTGTTTCGAGATAATTTTTTAAAAAACCACTTGCAGGTGATTTGAAGGAAATTAGCAGAAAGGAGGCAAAAGCAGGGGTAATGTGGCAGGGGTTAATTTTTATCTTGTCCAGTAGCAAACTGTGGTCAACTTAGCTTTGAGATTGAACAAATTGGGAAAGAATTCTGATGACAAAAAAAAACATATCGTATGATGATGACAATAAAGTATCGAGCCCTAAACTATTCATGAATTGAAATGGGGTAATTGGGCCGTTTGAAATCATTAACAATAGGTAGCAAAAAGCAGTTTTTGATCTATTATCCGATATAATATATTTTAAAAACCTCAAACTAATTATCGATATTTAAATCAGCTATTGGACATATAAATTACTGATTAGTGTTAGCGGGCTCTAAGCGGACGCAACTACTGTCAAAATGGACCAGTTCTGGGTCGATTAAATCATTACACCAACTGGTTTTAAGCTCTCCAACTTGAGAATCTCTTATAACCCATTCTCATGTTTCTTCTTGTTCCTCTGACTCCATTTATCCAGCCAAGTATCCGTTGAACATGTAGAACTTCTTGTCAATATATGTTAAGCCTATTGTTATCCAAAATTAAATTAGATTGTTCTCTCAAATTTCCTACATCCCCTTTATATTCTGCATCTCTTATTTCACAATTTCTACTTATTTAGTCTTTTTTCTGAAGTTGAACTCAGAGACAGTGTTCTGGGCCCAACACCTATTGGTCTAAGCAGGCTCAACTACTGTGCAAACCGGCCAATGGAGTCGAATAAATATCTCTGACCTGAAAGCCTCTTGTTTCTTACCAGTTAGCTAGTATTCAATTTACGGTGACCTGAATAAGCTCAACAGCTGGAAAATATCATCGGGCGTCGACTGCGGTCCAAAAACAAAAGCTTTTTTATAGAATCGCAAATTAAAAAAGTTTTGTCGCTATAAAACCTCTACCTGGTTACTCGCCGCATAACACCCCTCATAACCCATAAGCAAAATTAGAGGACACTTAGAATCAGAAACAGGGAGTGATTCGAATACAGATGCCGTCACTCAGTATTGAATGTGCTAGGAAACATTTTTTTTAAATTGAGGCATTGCCTCTCTATAGAGGGGACTTCAAAGGTGATTGTAATAAGTCCTGGCAATACTTTTTATTAACACTATTGTCATTATTATTTATCTCAAAAACATTATTTTTTTCATTATTTTTGTTATTTTTATCATTATTTTTATTAATATTATTATTATCATTATTATTATTATTATTATTATTATTATTATTATTATTATTATTATTATTATTATTATTATTATTATTATTATTATTATTATTATTATTATTATTATTATTATTATTATTATTATTATTATTATTATTATTATTATTATTATTATTATTATTATTATTATTATTATTATTATTATTATTATTATTATTATTATTATTATTATTATTATTATTATTATTATTATTATTATTATTATTATTATTATTATTATTATTATTATTATTATTATTATTATTATTATTATTATTATTATTATTATTATTATTATTATTGTCAAGAAGGATGTTTGAGAATGCGAGTTGTCTAGAGATTTGTGGGTTCAATGTGTTCCTAACTGGGTTTGACCAAACCAGTTGGTTATCTATTTCTGATGTATTGTGTAAAGGTGAAGATGTGGATGATCTGTCTAGTTCCTGACTCATAGGAATAATCTGTTCTTATTGTAATAAAACACTGTAGTGCAATAATACTCAATTGGCCACGATGCGACTGTTTTCTATCGCTATAGTTTATCGTCTGCACTTTCTTAATGTGTGATTAACACGTTTCTATGTTTAACAGAACAGGTTGCTGCAAAAGAGCAACTAACACCAATTGGTATATATTTACAAAGACAGTAATTAAATAACATATGCATAGAGTGTTTATAGGTAAATAATTTAGTACTTGGTTACAAAGTTTCTAGATACTGTAAGCTCCAGTATCATACTTCCCCTTCTCTGGAATGAAACAGTGTTTCACAATGTTTCATTCAGTGCCTCTATGTCAGCTGAGTTTATGTCAGATATTTCGCTTGTTGGGGATAGTGGAGGTGTACAGTATTCCTGTGATGTCGTGCTACTATTGTACGACTTTTGTGATGTGGGCTCGGTCTTTTCAATTGCTTGTTCTTCCGGGCTTGCATCTTTTGTATTATTGTTGTTTTCTGATACCAATTGGTCTGAGTTGTTGTTATTATTTTCCCGTTGTATTTCCTTGCCAGTTGGTAGTGGAAATTCTTTCCTCGTGTCCTTGTTGTTTGTCTCTGTGTTGACTAATTCTTGTGGTGCAGGCAGTATTGAGATAATGTTCGCTTGATCTCTTTCTAATCTGGCTTGTTCTTTTTGTAGGATGGTTGTGATTTCGTGTTGTTCGTTAGTTTTGTTCTCTGTGTCGAGGAATGTCACTTTTGGGTTGTTGAAGTTTGCTGTATTGTCATTTAATCTCTGTATTTTTTCGACTGTTTTATCGATTTTTGGAGTTGATTTAGTTGATTTGAAGTCGTGGTTGTTGGTTACTTCGTTGATATCAATGTTTCTATCGAAGTGTACTGGTGGGCTGTTCGGCGATGTGATCATAAATTCTTTCGGGTCGCTTGATGCGAATATAGTTTGGGGTGATTCGTTTTCTACGAATTGGTAAGTGATTGTACTTGGTGATTGTTGTAGTGCATTCGTGTCTACTTGTATAAATGATCTGTTTTGTTCGTGTTCTTGTGTGCTTTGTAATGCCATCATTTTCGAACGTTGCTTGAATGTTTCTCCTGGGTTGACTTTTGGGGATCGCGGTCGTTTTTTGGAATCGCCCTGTTTTGGTCGATTCTGTTTCTTGGTTGTTGTCGGGCTTTTATTCTTTTGTTGCTGTTTACGCTGATTTTGGCTTGCTACTTGACGAACTTTAGCTGGGCTCCAGTTGGTTGGTTCTGCTCTTTGACGTGTGTTCCTGGGATTTGTTTGTTGGATTCTGTGTTCACCAGTTGGTGGGGTCATCTTTGTTACTTTCTGTTGTTTTGCTTCTTCTAAACAAAACTTCTTAATTTTTTCTTGGTTTCTTTTGTATTCACCAACTGTCTTACATGCTACCATATGTATTAGTCTTGGTTTTTGTTGTTCCTCTATTGTTTCTCTGATATGTTTTTGTTCGTTTACTATAGCAAGATGATTTTTTCTTATTACGGTGTTTTTTCTAAGTGGTGTGTCTATGGTTATTGTATGTGGTGAGTAATTAGTGATGGTGCCGTCCTCTATTATGTTCCATTGTGGTGCCAGTGTATTACGAGGTTCTTTTGTTTTTCTTGCCAGTGACTTTCGTTCGACGTTTTTTCGTGTTTTTATGTATTTTGTAGTTTTATCACCTACCGTGAAGTGAATTTCAGATGGATATATCTTACGTGGTGACTTTGTTGTTCTGGAGGTTGATGCTAGTGGTACAATTTCTGAGTCGTCGCTTGAAGTTACTTCTACCAGTTGGTGACTGCCTGTTGGTGTTAGGTTTGTGGGTGTAGGCGGTTGAGTCTCTTCGTTATCATTGTCACTTCGGTATCTGATGTCGAGTTCTTGTTCCGAATCACCATCTCGTCGCCAGATCTCCTCCATGGTGAGGGCATTCTGCTTTAGCACTTTCTTGTCTAAACAGTAGTTTGTTAGGTTTTTGTAAGAGAGGTTTTTGTGTGATGCTTTTGTTGTGATGTTCGATATTTCAGTGTTTGGTTTTCTTCCGAAGTGGGCTTCAAACGGTGATAGTTTTGTTGTAGTGTTGGGTATTAATCTGATGTTTTCTATGATATTCGCTAACCTGTTGGTTAAAGTTGTGTTAGACCAGTTTGGGTCTATATCTAATACCGCCAATCTTCTTTTTATTGTTTGGATTAATCTTTCTACCATACCTGTGCCCCTATGGTCACCAGCTGGTGCTAGTATAAGTTTTATGTTTTTATTTTTGCAAAATATGTCGAATTCTTTTGCTTTAAATGCTTGTGCTTGGTCACATCTAATTGATCGTGGAATTCCGTGCACTTTACAGTAGCTTTCGAGATATTCTATGGCTGTGTTTGTGTCACAATTGTTGAATATTTCTGCATGTGGGTATCTCGATAGTCTATCTACTGTTACTAAAATATAGTTATTTTGTGTGTCATTCTTAAATGGAATTGGACCTGCAAAGTCCATTTGTATTTCTTCATTGGGTTCTGCTAGTGTTGGTAGTGAGCCTAAATTGGTTCTTGAAATTATTGGTTTTAAATTTTTACCTTTTTCAATGCAATGTTTGCAGCTTTGTGCCTGTGCGACGATCTCGCTATGAATGTGTGGATACCATATTAATTTCGCAAGGGCCAACATGCCCGCTTGTCCTGGGTGTTTGCTGTGAACTGTTTGTAGGACCATCGGTCGTAATTTGGCTGGAATAACTAGACGGTTGTCATATAAAAGGCAACCCGATGGTGTAACGGAAAGGTCGCGGTGAATTTTGTAAAATATGGGATTTGTTTTCTTCAGTGAAAGCCAATCTTGTTTTTCTACGAGGTCGATAATTGGACCTAGGTCCTTTTTTGAGTTTTCTGCTATAAATTCCTCGTTAAATACTTTCATGAGATTAAATCTATAATCGGGTGTTGGTTTGTCATCTATAGCTTTAAATAATTCTTCGTGTTTATCAGGGGTGAGGGGAAGTAGGCCTTTGCCTTTATTAGAATCGATATCGGTTTGTGTGCTATTGTCACGCACATTTTTGTTAGGAATTTGTATCTCCATTGGAGTGTTAATTTTGTTTGGGCCACGGAATCGTTTGTTTATTGGAATTTCGAATGTGTTTAATTTTGGACGAGCGCGAGTTGTAATTGCGATTAATTTTGATTTGATTCTTGTTAACAGAGAGTGAGAAAGAAGCGACTTACTTTTAGAATTACTATGGCAAAAAGCGTTTTCTTTTGTGTGTGTGTTTTCTTTAGCATGTTGACGTCATTTCGTTCATTTTGAATTGAGCTCTCTGATTGGTTTGAATTACCAGTTGGTTTATTTGAACCAAATAAATTTATGCTTTGTTTTAAAATTGCATGCTTCTTTTCCTCTATTAGGTTTATTACAAACTTTTCGTCGTCCTCGTTAGTTGATGATGGTGCGCCGGATGGGTTTCTACTCAAGTAATCTGCGAAGCCCATATTTTTCCTCGGTATATGTTCTATTGTAAAATTAAAAGGAAGTAGTCTGTCTACCCATCTTGATAATCTGCTTTGGTATGTCTTGTTACCTCGATTATTTTTGAGTGCTGACAATAGTGCTTGATGGTCTGTTTGGAGAGTGAATTTATTTCCATATAGGTAGTATTTAAAATGCTCTAATGCCCAAACTATTGCTAACAGTTCGAGTTCATTTGTGCTATATCTTTCTTCTAATCTGTTCAGGAACCTACTGGCGTATGCAACTGGTTTCCAAATTTGGCCGTGTCTTTGTTCCAGGCATGTGCCTAGGCCTTTTTTGCTTGCGTCGCTTTTTATTCTTGTGTCTTTGGTTATGTCAAAGTGTTTATTTTCTGTAATGTTTATTATTTGTTTTTTGATGTTTTCGAATGCTTCTGTGTGTTCATCCTTCCAGTCTAGTTTGTTTTGTGCTTTTGTATTGTTCTTTGATAACAGTGGTCTTAAAGGTTCAGATAATTCTGCTAGTCTTGGTGTGAATTTTATTAGGTGATGTATGCATCCCATGAATGATCTGAGTTGTTTTAATGTTTTTGGTGTTTCCAATTGGTTGATTGATTCGCACTTCTTTTTTGTAGGCGTTATACCAGTTGGTGTTATTTCATAGCCTAACCAAGTTATTTGTTTCTGTGCAAATTCACATTTTTGTAATTTTATTGCTAGGTTTTCTTTGTCCAATTGGTGTAATATTTTGTCAAGTTCTTTCTCGTGATCTGTCAATTGTCCTTTTGTTATTACTAGTATATCATCTAGGAAGGCAAATTTATTATGACAATTTTTAAGTGTTACGTCAATAGTTTTTTGGAATGTTGCTGGCATATCTGTTAATCCGTAGAATCCATTTAGGAATCTGTATGTGCCTGTTGCTTTTCCTCCTAATATGTTGAAATTGCAGTGTTTTTGTAGTTGTGGATCTAATGGTATTTGGCTGTATGCATATTTCAAATCTATTTTCGAAAAGTAAAATGTTCCCTGTTCTGTGCTTCGTTCAGAGATGTAGTTTGCAACTGCGTCTATTAAGTGGTCGATGCTTTGCATTTGGTATTTGTTTTTGTGTATTGCGTCGTTTAATTCCTTAGAATCGAGTGCAATTTTGACGCTTTTGTCCTTTTTAACAGTGATTACTACGGGGCTTTTAAAGTATTCATCTGAACATTTTTCCAATCTCTTGATTTGTTTATCTTCAATTAGTTTTTCTAGTTCTTGTTCTACCCTTTCTAGTAAGTGAAGTGGTACTCTTCTACCTTTGTGTTGTGTTGGTATAAAATTTTCTTTGAAATTTGATTTTGCCACATGGTTTTTTGAACGTCCTAGTCTTGTGCATAAATGTGGGTACTTTTTGAATATCAATATTTTGTTCTGTCGTTGTGTCTGATACTAAGTTAATTATCTTACCAGTTGGTTTTGTAGCCGTGACGACTATTCCCAGTTGTTGAAGAATATCTCTCCCCATAACTGGTTGTGGTAGATGTTTGACCAACAATATTCTACAGTTATTTGCTGTCCATGCCCCCGATTTAAGTGTGATGTGTAGTACTCCTAGGATCTTTATATCCTGGTTGTTGAAACATTTGTATCTTGATTTCTCGTCGAACATTGTTATTTTGCTTTCTTTGTTTCGTTTTGTGATTTCTTTTGCCTTTGTGTATTCCAAAAATGAGCGGGGTGAACCAGTATCTGCCAGCCAATCCACTTCCGTGTTTTTTCCTTTTGTTTTGACCCAGCATTTGCTTCCAGTTGTTTTGTTAACTGATATGGTGTTTATTTTCTTCACTTCCACAGGTCTTATTGTGTTGACTGACGACCTGTCTTCCATTAGTTCCTTTATGTATAAGGCAGCTTCTGGGTCGACAGTTTCTTCTTCTGTTTCTTGTTCTTCCTCGCAAATGTCTTGTTCTTTCACGTGTCTCACTCTTCTCGTTTGTGGTGTTGATTGTTGTTGTTGTGTATTTTTGCTGAAGTCCTGTCTGAACGTTGTGTTTCTTCGTTCAGGCATTGGAGCTTTGCACATTGTTGTAAAGTGACCGATCTTCTTGCAAATTTTGCAAGTGAAATTTTGGGCTTTGCACATGTTTAAGTGATTTTTTATAAATGGGTGACCACATTTGTAGCAGGGTTCAATTTTACCAGTTGGTGGGGTTGGTAATATTGGTTGTTGTAGTGGGCGTTGGGTGAAGGATGTTCTTGGTTTATTTCTAATGTAGGATACTTGTGACCAGTTGGTGCTGCTGGAGTGTGCTCGCAAAATTTCCTGTTGGTTTGCCTGACCTCTTTCTCTATTGATTGCAAAGTTGAGTACTTGTTGTGGTGTTCTTACTTCTGATAACAAGTCCATTTGTATTGATGTGTTGTTCATGTTTGAAATAAAGAGGTCCTTTACTAGGTCTTCCTCTAAGTCTTTAAATTTGCATAGTGCTCCTGCTTCCCTTATTCTGCTATAGTATGTCTCGAGTGATTTATGTGATTGTTGCATGCATTTGAAGAATTTAAATCTGTCAAATGTGGTGTTTCTTGGGATAGTGAATGTCATGTTGAGTTCATGTGCGAGTTCATTTGTGGTGCATTTTTCTATTTGTGTGTGTGGATTTTTCTGGTGGTATGTTCTTCTCGCTTCCGCTCCAAGTGATAGATATATCAAGCTTTTTACTTTCGTGTCTGCTTCATCCCACGGTATTCTGTCGACCATTGCTCTTTTTCTCTCTATTGTCTTGCATTCATTCTCAAAATCAACTCTCCTTCTTTCGTTCCTCTGTTCTCTATTTCTTGCCTCATCTTCTGTCTCTCCTTCAAATTCTTCTTCATATGTTGGTAGTGTGGGGTAGAATAAGTCTGTGGGTTGTGGTTTCAATTTGAGTAACTTATCTACTGCAATGCTGTCGCGTGCCATTATCGCCATTTTTAGTGTTGAGAACCATTGTCTCCATTCTATTGGTGGTGTTGCGCCGGATTTCCAGAATGGGTTTACTCCTAAAGGAGTTTTGGCTGACTGCGCCATGTCAAGAAGGATGTTTGAGAATGCGAGTTGTCTAGAGATTTGTGGGTTCAATGTGTTCCTAACTGGGTTTGACCAAACCAGTTGGTTATCTATTTCTGATGTATTGTGTAAAGGTGAAGATGTGGATGATCTGTCTAGTTCCTGACTCATAGGAATAATCTGTTCTTATTGTAATAAAACACTGTAGTGCAATAATACTCAATTGGCCACGATGCGACTGTTTTCTATCGCTATAGTTTATCGTCTGCACTTTCTTAATGTGTGATTAACACGTTTCTATGTTTAACAGAACAGGTTGCTGCAAAAGAGCAACTAACACCAATTGGTATATATTTACAAAGACAGTAATTAAATAACATATGCATAGAGTGTTTATAGGTAAATAATTTAGTACTTGGTTACAAAGTTTCTAGATACTGTAAGCTCCAGTATCACAATTATTATTATTATTATTATTATTATTATTTTTATTATTATTATTATTATTATTATTATTATTATTATTATTATTATTATTATTATTAATATTATTATTATTATTATTATTATTATTATTATTATTATTATTATTATTATTATTATTATTATTATTATCATTATCATTATTATTATTATTTTTATTACTATTATTATTAGTTTTATTATTGTTAATATTATTATTATTACTGTTATCCCGCGCGTTTGGTCCGCTTAGCATGTATCCGTTCGGAGCTGTATTGAAATATTGTTCTCTATTGATCTCGTAAATAGAAATAGTATTATCCAGATGGAACGTTCGGGAATCGTGTTCTCGACTGTTATCTATTACTGAAAGCTCCAGTTGGCTGGATGTATGAACCTTTGACTTTGAAAAGAATTAAGTTCAACACTAAATTGTTTGACCACGAGGCGACTGTTCTTCTTAACAGTTTCTTATCGTCTGCAATTAGCAGATGTGTTCTTGGGTGGTCTCGTGCTAGAGCGAAAATTAGCTCAATATTTCTATTTTTACAGAATATTTCAAAATATTTTGCTTTAAAGGCTTGTGCCTGATCGCATCTTATTGATCTAGGGATTCCGTGAATATTGCAATATATTCCTAGGTCGCCATTAGCCGTTTCAGTATCACAGTTATGGACTGTTTCCGCGTGGGGGAAGCGTGATAATCTATCTACTGTCACTAACATATAAACATTTTGTGTAATATTTTTGTATGGGATTGGGCCTGCGAAATGCATTTAAATTTCTTCATTTGGTTCTTTTAGTTGGGGTAGTTTCTCCAATTGTTTTTTTTAAAATGAGAGCTCTAAAGTTTATACTTTTCTCAGTGCAGTGTCGGCACGCTTTCGCTTTGGATACTATCTCCGAGTGGATATGAGGCCACCACACTAATTTTGCTAGGACTAGCATCCCCACCTGTCCTGGGTGCTTATGGTGAATTTTGTCGAGTACTAGTTTCTTGAGTCTTCCTGGAATAACTAGCCGGTTATCATATAACAAGCAATTGGTGGGATTGAGAGATAAGTCCCGTCTGATGCGAAAGTATAGGGGATTCACTTTTTCAACTCTTCCCAATTTTGGGCGTTTACCATTTCTATGATGACTTTTAGTTCTTTCTTTGAGGCTTCCGCAATAAATTCCTCATTGAATACTTTTGTTAAGTTTTCTCTATATGAGGGGGTTGGGGTATCTCTATAAGCAGTAAATATGTGTTTTATGGGATCCTACGGGTCAAGGCCCTTGCCTTTGTTTGATTTGTACTCTGTTTGAGTACTTGAATGAGCAAAGCTTTTAGATGATCTAGGTTGATTCCATTTGGATTCCATTAATTCTGTTGGGACTCTAGGTCTTCGAATAATTGAGATGTTAAATGTTCGCTTGAATGGATTTTGTCTTGTTTTATACCAACAATGTTTTCATTAAGGGAGTGAGATGCAATTTTTGAATTTATATATGTTGAAATAATTGTTTGTGAACAATTATCTGGCTGAATTTTAAGCGGGTTTCGGCAAAAAGCGTTGTTTCCTTTGCTGTATAATTGCTTTGAATTAATTGTTGACATTTGTGACATGTTTTGTGTCTGTATTGTGACTGATTGCGCTTGTTGCTCCATTTGGAGTTAGCGCGTTCCGTAACAAGAAGAATTTTATTTCTTCTATTGAAATAATTACGAAGTTTTTGTCTTCGTCTGACGGGGAAATTGCTTCTCCTGTTGAATTTCTACAAAGGTAGTCTGCAAACCCCATGTTTTTGCCGGGGACATATTCTACTGAGAAATGAAATGGTAACAAGCGATCTACCCAGCGAGTTATTCTATTTTGATAGGTTTTGTTTCTACTATTTTCTTTGAGTGCTGTAATAGTGCTTGCTGCTCCGTTTGAAGGATTTAATTCCGACCCGTATAAGTAGTACTTGAAATGTTCCAGAGCCTAAACGACAGCTAAATTTCAAATTCGTTTTTACTGTATCCTGATTCTACGTTGTTTAAAAAACGGCTGGCGAAAGCTACAGGCTTGCATAAACCGCCAAATTTTTGTTCTAGACAGGCCCTTAGGCTTTTTCTGCTTGCGTTGCAACGTACTCTTGTCTGTTTTGATGTGTCGAAAAGTTTGTTTTCTGTTATTCGTTTTAGTTGCGATTTGATTTGATTGAATGCTTCTGTATGTTTTTCTTTACATTTTAATTTGTTTTGGGATTACGGTTGATCTTAATAGCAAGGGTCTTAGTGGTTCGGATATTTGGGTCAATTTGAGGAGAATCTTTATAAGGTGAGGAATACGTCCGATATAAACATACACGATCTTAACTGTTTCAACGTTTTTGGGTTTTCTAAGTTTATGATCGCGTCTCAATTTTGTTTTGCGGGGATTACTCTCTTAGGAGTAATTAGAAATCCTAACCACTCAATTTGTTCTATGGCGTATTCGCATTTTTAGAGATTGATTGCTAGGTTTTCTTCGTTTAATCTTTGTTTTCGTCTAGTGGGATTTGACTATAGGCATATTTAAAGTCAATCTTAGAGAATAAATATTATCCTGGTTTGTTTTTCTTTCCGGAGATGAATACTGCTACTGAATCAATCAAATGGTCGATGCTTTGCATAAGATATTTCTTTTTGTTTTTTTGTGTATGGCATCGTTTAGTTTTTTGGAGTCAAGTGCTATTTTCGCTGTTTTGTCTTTCTTCACAGTTATTACTACCGGACTTATGAAGAGTTCATCTGAACATTTACTTAATTTTACAATTTGTTTGTCTTCGATTAGTTTTTTCAACTCATTTTCCACTTTGTCAATAGATGTAGTGGTACTCTAAGTACTTTATGGTGCGAGGGGGTGTAGTGCGGCTTGAATAGAGATTTTGCGATGTGATTCTCGGAGCGTCCCAACTGCGTGCATAGGTGAGGGTATTTTCGAAATACCCATTTTATTATGTTTTTCTCCGTTTGGATTTGAGATATTAGATTAATATTCTTACCAGCTTGTTTTTTTTTGCGCTGACGGTGATGCCTAGTTTGGCAAGTAGGTCTCTCCCCATGATGTTGTTTGATCAATTGGTCACAATCAATACTTTGCATGTTTTGCTGTACAGGATCCTGACTTTATGCCGAGGGTTATTACTTCTTTTATCTCTTGTGTTGTTGTTAAAAAAATTGTATTTTGTGTTTTCTGTGTATCCGCTTATTTGAGAATTTGGGATCTCTTTTTGTAGTTGTTGCGCGAGTCTTTGGTTTATTAATGACCTCGGACAACCACTGTCTGCTAACCACTGTAACTTGGGTGAACATGTTTTGGTTTCTACCCAGAACCCTCCGTTAAGCTCTTTGTTAATTGAATCGTTTTCCTTTGCGATGAATTCTGTTGGGCGTATACGATTTATATTGGCCCAATCCTGATGGAGTTCTTTGATGTACTGTGTGGCTTCAGTGTCTACACTTTCCTCTGTTTGGTCACTTTCTGGCGCATCTTTTATGTCTGACTCTTCTGGCCTGTTGTGCTTTGTATTGTTGTGTTTTTTTGCGGGGCATGTTTGGAGATGGACCATGAAAAATGAACTCCCACATTTCCAGCAGACCGTGGACTTTTGTTGGGTATTCAACATTGATGTTCGTGGTTTGTTTTGACGAACGTATGAAACTCTGTTCCAGTTTGTATTTGCATTCAGAATTTCCTGTTAGTTAACTTGCCGTCTTTCTCTATTGATTACATAGTTGAGAGCTTTTTGAGGTATACGGGCTTCCGAGAGAAATACCATTTGGATATTGGAGCTTCCTATGTTCGATATAAATATATTTTTTACGAGATATTCTTCTAGATTCTCAAATCTGCAGGGAGATCCAAATTCTCGTAGACGACAAAAAGTTTTTGAGAGATTCGTCCGATTGTTGCATTGCTTTAAAGCACTGAAATCGATCAAAAATTTTATTTCGGTGTCGGGTAATATAAGTGCTAGCTCATGTACTAGTTCGTTCGTTGTACAGCGTTCGATTTTTGTATTAGGGTCTATTTGGTGATAAGTTCTACTGCCTTCTGATCCTAGTGAGAGATAGATTAAGCTTTTGACCTTTCGGTAAGCTACGTCCCATGGGGTTCTGTCTATCATTGGCCGTCTTTGTTTGGTCTGTTTGCATTCATTGTCCCAGTCCACTTCTCTTCTTTCGTTTTGCTGCTGTCTCTGTCTTTTTTTGTCGTCTGTTTCTCCTTCGAATGGTTCTTCATAAGCTGGGTGGTTAGGGTAATTTAGTTCCGCTCTCGTCGGTTTCTGCTTTAGAAGTTTATCGACATTTACGTTATCTCTGGTCATTGTGGCCATCTTTAGTGTGCCAAACCATGTGCTGCACTCTGTAGGTGGGTTGGCCCCTGTCTCCCAAAGTACGGGAACTCCGAGTGGAGTTCTCATCTGTAACTGCGCCATGTTATCCCGCGAGTTTTGTCCGCTTAGCATGTATCCGTTCGCAGCTGTTTTGCACGATTGTTCTCTATTGATCTCGCAAATAAAAATAGTATTATCCAGATTTAGTGTTAGGGAATTGTTTTCTCGATTGTTATCTATTAATTGAAAATGCCAGTTGTCTAGATTTATGACTAAATTTCTCTTAACTCGCACGCGGAATGTGGTGTGTACCTCCAGATGGAGAATAGAAACTGCAACTAAGCACCTTAAAAGTATTATCTATAAACACTCAAAAACTATAAGTTGATATATCCATACTATAAACTGTTACATTACATAAGTCATAACGGAGCTAACTTACGATGCAAAAAGTATATGAGTTAATGAGTTCGAAGCTAAGTGTTAGCATTAGTGGTAACCGGTATCTGTCTGCACACACTCTAAGTGTGAATGCGCCAAAAAGAAAAAGTGCAGTTTGCCTTTTATGTTAATCACGTGAGGTTGAATTACTCCATACGGAATTTTACATATTTTCGTTGTCTTATTCGTATATTCACCGCAATTAATATTTGTATTATTATTATTAGTTTTATTATTTATTGTTATTATTTTTATTCATACTAGTATTATTATTATTATTTTTATTATTATTATTATTATTATTACTATTATTATTGTTATTATTATTATTATTATTATTTTATTATTATTATTATTATTAATTTGTTATTATTATTAATTTTATTTTTATTATAATTTTTATTATTATTATTATTGTTATTTTTTTTACTATTATTATTATTTTCATTATTATTGTTAATATTATTATTACTATTATTAATATAATTATTATTATCATTATTATTATAATTATTATTGTTGTTGTCATTATTTTTATTATTATTTTTATTATTATTATTATTATTATTATTATTATTATTATTATTATTATTTTCATTATTATTATCATTATTATTATTAGTATTATTATTATTTTTATTATTATCATTATGATTATTATTATTATTATGAAGTTGTGCTGCTTCTGAGTGATTGTGGTATAGTTGTGGATGTCGGTGAAAGTTTGTCTTCCGTTTCCATGTTGTCGTGTAGTTTTGTAGTTTCCTGTTGGGGTATTGGTTGTTGTTGAGTTTTGAGTTGGGATTGTGCGGTGTCTTGATGTGTGGATGTTTGTTCTTGAGTCGAGTGTTTGTTGTCTTTTTCCAGTTGGTTGTTCAGATCAATGTTTGCTGGTACAATTGTAATGATGTTTACTTGTTCCAATCTGATGCGTTCTTGCTCTAATTGTATGAATTCTATTTCTTTGCTCTGTTCTGGTGTGTTCTTGGTTGTATTGTCTGCTTGGTTGTCTAGGAATACCACTGTTGGTGTGTCTCTCTTGGTTGCTTTGATCTTTGACATAGCTTTCTCAATTTTTGGTGTCGATTTGTACTTTGCTTGTGTTTCGTTGAATATGATGTTTTCCGGTTCAATTGGTGGACTGTCTAATGATGTTAGCATAAATAATGACGGGTCGTTAGATGTTATGATGTTAAAATTTTGGTTAACATCGGAGTCGATTGTGATTTGTTCCGCATTCTCCGATTGGAGTATCTGCTCCGCATTAATTTTTACGAATGATCTATTCACATCGAATTGTGAACTGCTTTGAAGGGCTGCTTGTTTCGAATCGAGTTTGAATTCTTCGCCCGGGGACTTTTTTGGGGTCCTTGTTCGTTTGCGTGAGACTTCCTTTTTTCCCCAGATGTTTTCTCTCTTTGGTGTTGTTGGTGCCCTTCTTGTCGATTGTTGGCGTTTCTGGTTTTTTGTTGCTGTTTTTCTTATTTTTTCGGTGTTGTCCACGTTTATTGGGGCTGACCGCTCTTGTATCTTCTTTTGTTTGGCTTCTTCTAAACAAATTTTTTAAATTTTCTCTTGGTTTCTTTTATATTCACCTATTGTTTTACACGCGATCATGTGTATTAGACCTGGTTTATTTTCTACTATTTGATGTGTTGGTAGTGTTTTCTTTTCAGTAACGATTGCTAGATCATTTTTTCTGATTACTGTATTTTTTCTTAATGGTGTGTCTAAAGTGATTGTGTGTGGTGAGTATCCGGTGATTGTACCGCCTTCAATTATGTTCCACTGTGGTGCAAGTGTGTGTCTTGGTTCTTTGGTTTTTCTTGCGAGTGATTTTCTTGCTATGTTTTTGCGTGTTCTGATGTATTTTGTGGTTTTGTCGCCTAATGTGAAGTGTATTTCGGATGGAGTTATCTTACGTGTTGGAGCATAGATGGGTTTGTTTCTGGCGAGGGGAACGTTTTCAGAGTTGTCACTGTCTGTGTTGATGTCAACCAGTTGGTTACTGTGTGCGCTAGTACTTGGCTGAGTTGTTTGTGTTGTCTTGATGGTTTCCGGTGATGCTTCGTTGTCCCTGTACCTTATGTCCAACTCGTCCTCTGAGTTGCCGTCCCTTCTCCAGATTTCCTCCATTGTGAGGGCATTTTGGGATAGTATCTTCTTGTCTAAACATGTATTTGTTATGTTTTTGTATGTGAGGTTGTGTTTTGATGGTTTAGTTGTGATGTTGGAAATTTCAGTGTTAGGTTTTCGTCCGAAGTGTGCTTCAAATGGAGTTATTTTTGTTGTGGAGTTTGGTATTAACCTGATATTTTCAATAATGTTTGCAACTCGATTTAATGGTGTCACTGTTGACCAGTTGGGGTCTACATCTAATACTGCTAAGCGTCTTTTTATTGTTTGTATCAATCTTTCTACCATCCTTGTTCCTCTATGATCACCAGCTGGTGCCAGTATTAGTTTAATGTTTCTATTTTTTCAGAATAGTTCAAACTCTTTTGCTTTAAATGCTTGTGCTTGATCACATCTTATTGATCGGGGTATTCCGTGAAGTCTACAATAGCTTTCTAGGTATTCTATTGCTGTGTTTGTGTCGCAGTTATTGAATGTTTCTGCATGAGGAAACCGAGAAAGCCTGTCAACAGTTACCAGTATGTAATTGTTTTGTGTATTGTTTTTGAATGGTATTGGGCCTGCAAAATCCATTTGGATTTCTTCATTTGGTTTGGTTAATTTTCCAAGTGTACCTATGTTATTTTTTGTGATGATTGATTTTAGGTTTTTACCTTTGTCAATGCAGTGACAACAGCTCTGTGCCTGGGCGACAATTTCACTATGGATATGGGGGTACCATATCAGACGCGCTAGTGCAAGCATACCCGCTTGGCCGGGGTGCTTACTGTGAATCGTTTGGAGTACTAATGGGCGTAACTTATTTGGAATAACAATTCTATTATCGAATAGTAAACAACCAGTTGGAGTAACCGATAGGTCTCTGCGGATCTTATGGTAAATTGGGTTTGTTTGTTTGAGTGTTACCCAGTCTTGTTTAGTTGCCATATCTATGATGTGATCTAATTCTTTCTTTGAGTGTTCTGCAAGGAATTCTTCATTGAATACTCTCATTAGGTTTGCCCGGTACTCCGGCGTGGGTACATCGTCAATTGCTTTGAATAATTCCTCGTGTTTATCATTTTGTATGGGGGTTATTCCTTTCCCTTTGTTAGATCCTGCTTCCGTTTGGGTGCTGTTGTCACGTAACTGTTTTGTAGGGGATAAGTTTGTAATTGTTGTTTGTGAATCCATTTGGAGTAATCTTTTGTTGGGAGCACGTTTTCTTTTTCTAATTTCAATATCAAAAGTGTTTTTGTTCGGATTATTTCTTGTTGTAACAGCGATTAATTTTGAATTTTGTGAATTTAAATTTTGTTCAATAGAGTGCGACTTGTTCTTAGCTGTGTTTAGGCAAAAAGCGTGTTGTTCGATTAGCGTGTTTGCTTTAGCGTTTGTGACGTCATTATGTTCTAATTGCTTTCTCTCAGCCAACTGGTTGTAATTACCAGTTGGTTTTACTAATTTGCTTGGTTTTATTGTGTGTTTTAACCAAGCGTGCTTTATTTCTTGAATTGTATTTATGACATACTTCTCGTCGTCTTCGCTTTCTGGCGATGCTTTGCCTGATGGATTTCTACTTAAGTAGTCAGCGAAACCCATATTTTTTCCTGGAATATGCTCTATGTTAAAATTGAATGGCAGTAATCTGTCTACCCATCTAGATAATCTACTTTGGTATGTTTTGTTTCCGCGATTATTTTTTAATGCTGATAGTAGTGCTTGATGACCCGTTTGTAAAGTAAATTTGTTACCATACAGATAGTATTTAAAATGTTCTAGTGCCCACACTATTGCTAAGAGCTCTAGTTCGTTGGTGCTGTATCTTTCTTCCAATTTATTCAAAAATCTGCTTGCATATGCTACTGGTTTCCAAATGGAGTTATGTTTTTGTTCTAACGCTGCGCCTAAGCCTTTTCTGCTGGCATCGCATTTGACTCTTGTTTCTTTGTTGATATCGAAATGTTTGTTTTCTGTTATATTTATTATTTGTCTTTTTATTTCATCAAATGTTGTCGTGTGATGGTTTTTCCAGTTTAGTCTGTTCTGTGATTTTGTGTTATTTTTTGATAATAGTGGTCGTAGTGGTTCTGATAATTCTGCGAGTTTTGGTGTAAATTTTATTAAGTGGTGTATACACCCCATGAATGATCTTAGTTGTTTCAACGTTTTTGGAATCTCGAGTTTGTATATTGATTCGCATTTCCGTTTGGTTGGAATTATACCAGTTGGTGTTATCTGAAAACCTAACCATGTTATCTCTTTCTTTGCGAATTCGCATTTTTGTAACTTTATTGCTAGATTTTCTTTGTCCAGTTGGTATAATATTTTGTCTATTTCTTTTTCATGGTCGGCTATGTTTCCCTTCGTTATGACCAATATGTCGTCTAAGAATGCGAATTTGTTTTGACAATTTTGCAATGTGACGTCTATTGTTTTTTGAAGTGTTGCTGGCATGTCGGTTAAGCCGTGGAATCCATTTAGAAATCTATATGTTCCTGTTGCTTTTCCGCCAAGTATGTTAAAGTTGCAGTGTTTTTGTAATTCAGGATCTAGTGGAATCTGACTGTAAGCGTATTTTAAGTCTATTTTTGAAAAGTAAAATGTGCCACTTTCGTTGCTCCGTTCGGAGATGTATGTTGCTACCGCATCTATTAGGTGGTCAATGCTTTGCATTTGATACTTTTTTTATGTATAGCATCATTCAATTCTTTGGAGTCTAGTGCTATTTTTACACTTTTGTCCTTTTTTACGGTTATTACCACTGGGCTTATGAAGTATTCGTCTGAACATTTCTCCAGACGTTTTATTTGTTTGTCTTCGATTAGATTTTCTAATTCTTTTTCAACCCGTTCTAATAGATGTAGTGGTACTCTTCTTCCTTTATGTTGTGTGGGACTAAAATTTTCTTTGAATGTTGATTTTGCCATGTGGTTTTTTGATCTTCCTATTCTAGTGCATAGGTGTGGATATTTTTTGAATATCCATTTAATTATGTTTTGTTCGATGGTGGTGTCTGAAATTAAACTAACTGTCTTACCTATTGGTTTGGATGCGCTCAGGTGTATTCCCAGTTTACGTAGAATGTCTCTTCCCATAACATTTTGTGGTAGGTTGTTGACCAGCAAGATTTTGCAGTTTGTTGCCTTCCACGAGCCTGAGCTGAGCGTTATGTTTAGCACGCCTTTTATTTGGATTTCCTGGCTGTTGAAACATTTTGTACTTCGTTTTTTCTGTGAATTTTGATATACTTGCATCTTGGTGTTTGGCTATTAAGTCTTTGGCAACTGACTCCTGCATGAACGATCTGGGAGATCCTGTATCCGCAAGCCAATCTATTTCTGATTTTCTGAAATTTGTCTTCACCCAGAATTCTCCACTTGTGTCCTTATTGAGTGATACATTATTGACTTCTTTAAAACCAGTTGGTCTTACGATGTTTATTGTCGACCAGTCTTCCATTAATTCCTTGATGTATAGTGCCGCTTCTCCATCTACTGTTTCGCTTTCTTCTTCCGGTGACTCCTGTTCTTGTTCTTCTTGGATGTGTCGAACTCTTCGTGTGTTTTGTGGTTGGTTCTGTGGTGTGTACCTGTTTTCCTGTCGCGGTGTTGTGGGTTTCTTTCTTTCTGGCATTGGTGCTTTACACATTGATGTGTAATATCCTATTTTCTTACAAATTTGGCATGTGAAGTTTTGTGCTTTACACATGTTTAAGTGATTTCTTATGAAAGGTTGTCCGCATTTGAAACATGGTTGTATTTTGCCTGTAGGAGGTGTTGAAAGAATGGGTTGTTTGAATGTGCGTTGTTGTTGTTGTTGTTGTTGTTGCCGTGTGTTGTTTCTAATGTATGAAACATTCGACCAGTTGGTACTGCTTGAGTGTGCTCTTAATATCTCTTGTTGGTTGGCTTGACCTCTCTCCCTATTTATAGCGAAATTTAGTACTTGTTGTGGGGTTCTGACCTCTGACAACAAGTCCATTTGTCTAGAGGTGTTTGTCATGTTAGGATAAAAAGGTCTTTTACCAGATCTTCTTCTAGGTCTTTGAATTTGCAAATTGCTCCGGCTTCTCTGATTCTACTATAGAATGTTTCTAGTGATTCGTGTGTTTGTTGCATGGATTTGAAAAATTTGAATCTGTCGAATGTAGTGTTGCGTGGAATAGTGAATGTAATGTTGAGTTCGTGAACTAGTTCGTTTGTGGTGCATTTTTCTATCTGTGTATGTGGATTTTTCTGATGATAATTTCTTCTGGCTTCGGCTCCAAGTGAAAGATAAATAAGGCTTTTAACTTTTGTGTCCGCCTCGTCCCATGGGATTCTGTCAACTATTGCTCCTTTGCGTTCCATCACCTTGCATTCGTTTTCAAAATCTACTCTTCTTCTTTCGTTTCTTTGTTCTCTATTTCTGGCTTCATCCTCTGTTTCTCCTTCAAATTCTTCCTCGTATGTTGGTAATGTCGGATAGAATAAATCTGTGGGCTGTGGTTTCAATTTGAGTAGTTTGTCTATTTCAATTCTGTCGCGTGCCATTATCGCCATTTTCAACGTGGAGAACCATTGTTTCCACTCTATCGGGAGTGTTGCGCCTTGTTCCCGAAATGGGTTGACTCCTAATGGAGTTTTCGCTGACTGCGCCATGTGAAGAAGGTTGTCAGAGAATGCTATTTGTCTGAGAACTTGAGGATGTAAATTTGTATGTTTTGGATTTGACCAAACCAGTTGGTCAGGTGAATCTGTAATGTGAATATTTTGTGTTGGTGCAGAAGTAATATTTTGATCTGGATTCATATAAGTCTCAACTGTCTCAATGGGAAAACCAATTGGTGCAGTAACATTTATTTGGCCACGAGGCGACTGTATCATACTAATTCTCTTTTTCGTCTGCACTTATTTCATAGTTGTCAATGACACTTTCAACTTAACACGTTATGTTAACAGGTTGCATAAACTGAGCAGTTCGCTCCAGTAGGTTTACGTATGTACATAGACAATAAATAGATAACATAGAAGATAAAGTGTTTATACATAGTTATGATAAATCTTGGTTGCAAATACTGAAGTCCTTTTGCTTCCTGTATCTCAATTATTATTGTTACTATTATTATTATTATTATTATTATTATTATTATTATTATTATTATTATTATTATTATTATTATTAAAATTTTTATCATTAGTATTATTATTAATATTATTATTATTATTATTATTATTATTATTATTATTATTATTATTATTATTATTGTTATTATTCTTATTATTATTAATATTATTATTATTATTATTATTATTATTATTATTATTATTATTATTATTATTATTATTATTATTATTATTATTATTATTATTATTATTATTATTATTATTATTATTATTATTATTATTATTATTATTATTATTATTATTATTATTATTATTATTAATATTATTTTTATTATTATTTTTATTGTGGTACATGGGTAACCACTTAACCTCAAAACTATTATATCCTTGAAGCAGTAAATTAATACTACCATATGCAGTATGTAATTCATCATGTTTTGTTAACCATTGGAATCGCCGCGCGATTCTTCATAGTGTTGAAAGTGACAGGTATTTACGCACTAACAGACTGACCACGAAATGGTCAAGTGCAGTCTGCCTAAAGTAAACGTAAATTCAAGTTGTGCGTTAATCTTCTCTTTGTACGATAGTTAAGCTACTTAGTTAAGCGTGAAGGAACTAAGTACCACATGGCGCAGTCAACGGAAAAAGGAAGAACCATATTAGGACTGGAACCATTTTGGGAACGACCCAGCTCCAACCCCCCATCCCATGGGAAAAGTGGAGAAGTCAACTCAAGATGGCCCTCGTCGCAAAGACAAACATCGAACTAGATGAACTCCTAAGAGAGAAACCGACAATAGTCATATATCCCCCGGAACCAGTGGAAGAACAACCAGTGAATAATCCAACACAAACAATGGAGAGGGAGAGACTCACAGTCAGGCAGTAGCCAAATGGAAAAACGAGTGCAACCTAATCGATAGAATAGGGGTGTTGTGCGGCGACAAGCCATGGGACATTGCAGACAAGAAGGCAAAATCAATGGTGTATCTAACAATTGGAATCGAAGGACGCAGGATGCACACCCGAAAATACCCACACACAAACGTCGAGAACATCACGACACAACAACTGTGGGAAGAATTAGAGTTGACATTCATAAGACCAAGGAATGTCACTTTTGACCGGTATTTGTTGCTAACCAGACGTCAACAAAAAGGTGAAACCATGGAGCAATTCCATTCGGCCCTACGATCCCTAGCAGAATTCTGCCAACTAGGTGCTCTGGAAGACGGATTGTTAAGAGACATCTTCACAGCCAACATGAATGATCCAGAAATACAAAAAGAACTCTTGAAGGTAACACTGGAACCAGAAAAGGCACTAGAATTAGCCATCAGTATTTAACTAGGCGCACGAAGCCAACTAGCCATACAGGCAAAATCCACAACAGACCCATCAATGGTATCAATAGTAGGACGATCGGAGCCCGTCCTAGCAATCACCAGTTCAAGGTATCGAGGAAACTTTAGAGGCATCTATAGCCAGCCCAGAGGCACATTCACACAGTCCAGAGGCAACAATAACAACAACACTCAGTCACCCAGACAACAGTACAACACAATTGTAGGAACTGCGGACAACCCTGGACGCAAGACCACAGAGCCAAATGTCAAGCACTAGGCCAAACATTCAGAAGATGCAATAAGCCCAACCATCTTGCTAAGGTATGCCGCTCAAACTTAAACAGAAACAACAATAGAAACGTTAACGAAATCGAAGAAATACACAATACACAACACGAGGACAACATAAACATGGTCTCCTTAAACAACGAAATAGAGAGCATAAGAGATGACTCAGAAGAAGACTACAGTGTAAACCTAGTCTCCCCAACGGAAGGATCAACAACCCCCACCAAACTAAACGTGACATTCGGAAACAACAAATATTGGGTAATGGTCGACTCCGGGAGCTCTAATAGCTTAATCACAGAGCGGATGGCCCACGAGATAGAGAAACGAGACAAAAATAGTTGGTGGAGTCGTAATACGAATCCAACTAATCTAAGAAGCTTCACGAACACCTCAATCAAGAACAAGGGAACCTTGTACTGTGACGTCCAATGCAACGGGTGGAACGCAGGAAGAGCCGACCTCATCGTGGTACCAAACAACCATAGAGCACTAATAGGCAGAGACCTCTTCCAAGGACTAGGCTTTCAAGTCAATCAACAGACATCCCCAAAATCGGAAGGTAAGAATGCCGCGATGATAGAAAATCTGGATAGCCAAAACTTAAAACAATTAAAAGCCAAACAATTCCCCGGTCTAGTAAAACGGATAGGACGATCAGTAAACCACACAGTAAAATCCAAATTTAAAACCAACTTTACTCCTATTCACCAACGAGGTCGAAGAGTACCAATACACTTACAAAACCAGGTCGAACAGGAACTCAAAAAATTACAAGAGAACGGCAACATAATAAAACTGGAAAAATGCAGCGACAAAAACTTCATATCGCCAATTGTAATAACAGTCAAAAGAGACAAAACGATAAAATTAGCCATTGGCTCTAAAATTATTAACAAAGCCATCCACAAAAACAAATATCAGATGCAAAACATAGATTGCCTAATGGACAACATTGCTCAATCAATCTCGGAATCGTCGCACGAAGGCGAGGTACTTTTTTCAACAATCGACTAACGGTACGCATACAGCCAACTACCGCTAGATGAAGCAACAGCAAAGCAATGCAACTTTAATATAGTAGGCGGCCACGCCACCGGAACGTACCGATTCATAACAGGTTTCTACGGCCTAACTGACATGTCGGCAGAATTCCAAAAAGCCATCGACAGCACACTAAAAGGCCTTAGAGACACATATAGTTTCTTGGACGACATAATTATAGTCTCCGGCGGAAGAATAAAAACTCATAAGGAAAAAGTTTTCAAATGCCTACAAAAACTCGACAAAGAAAACCTCAGCATAAACTTAGAAAAATGCCGCTTCGCAAAAAATAAGATAGAATGGTTAGGATTCGAAATCAATCAAAACGGAATAAAGCCACTCGTCAGTAAAACCGAGGCCATTCAAAACCTAAAAGCCCCGAACACTTGCAAACAACTAATATCGTTCCTCGGAAGCGTCCACCACCTAACCAAATTTGTTCCAAATCTAGCAATCCAGTGTAGACTCTTTAGAGACCTTCTGAAAAAAGACAACAAATATAAGTGGGAACATAAACATCAAGTAGCATTCGAAAATATAAAATCACACATAAAAAACATAACAGAAAATACGCACTACGATTCCACCCGAAAAACGAGAGTCAGAACAGACGCATCACGTTCCGGACTCGGAGCCGTTCTAGAACAAGAATCGAACGAAGGCTGGGAGACAATAGCATATGGCTCACGTTTCCTAAATAAAGCTGAAGAAAAATATAGCATTAAAGAACTAGAACTTTTAGGTGTAGTGTGGGCACTCGAACATTTTAAACATTATCTCTACGGCCATTATTTTACAGTACAAACAGATCATAGAGCACTTTTATCCATATTGAAAGAGAGATCTACGAAAACCCATCAAAGTAGAGTAACAGGTTGGTGTGATAGGTTAATCCCATTCCACTTCCAAATTGAACACATACCAGGATCAAAGAAGGGATTAACAGATTACATTTCAAGAAACCCAAATAACAAAGCTAAGCCAATAAGCCGATACGATGAGAACTTTGTAATCGCGCAAATAGACGCAATTAAGCAAACCATATATGCAATAAGACAACGTGGGAGGCCGCGAAAAACAGACAAGTTGGATTCGTCCAACGATTCCAAAGCGCTAACTACAAAGCCGAAAATCAAACGACAAAGAGGCCGTCCACGAAAATTACCCCTGCAATCGCAGGACGGTTCCAAAATCAAAGTGCCTAGAGCACAAAGTCACAAGACAAAACCACAAACTTTGCAAAAGTTGCACAATTACAGCCTACGTAGAAACAAAGATTTACCAAATATAGAAAACCAAAAGACGATAGATGACGCAACTTTACAAAAAGTCACACAGCACACCATTGCAAAAGCGCATTTGCCAAATAACTTAGCTACAGATAAGTCACTACCTAATCCCAACTCTAATTTTGAAATGGGTAGAAAACAACACACAATCCAACAAACCCCACCTACATCGCCACCGCCTACTCGACCTACCTCAGCCCAGACAAAGAAGATCGCCCCACCAAAACAGACACACAACTAGACAAAGCAATACGAGATGTCTTCAGTTCAACACTAATCGCGGCCATGACGAACAGAGACGCAGTTCTAAGGGAGATAAGAGACTGCATAACACTAGGAGATGAACAAAGATGTAAGGCAGTAAGCAGGCAAATCCACACCCATTGGAAACAACTCAGTGTGAATGACGGGTGCATCCTCCTACACAATCGGCTAACCATCCCGAACGCAATGAAAGAAGCAGTGATAGACGTCCTGCACGCAACCCACCCAGGCGCCTGGGGGATGACCGAACTAGCCCACAGATTATGGTGGCCGTTCATAAACAGAGATCTGATTAACAAATCAAAAACGTGCCGCCCACGCACCGAATTTGGTAAGAACCTTAAAAGCATAATACCAAAAAACAAATGGTCACCACTGAAACCATGCGTCGAACCAAACGAAGAAATACAATTAGACTTCGGGGGCCCAATACTAGACGGTCAAGGAAGAGAAGTATACTTCCTTGCATGCATTGATAGATTTTCTAAATTCCCTACGCTTAAATTATACAACAACGCGAATGCCACAAACATAGAACACTTCCTAACAAAGTACATTGCTATCCAAGGGGTACCCAGATCCATACGAATGGACCATGCTAGATGCCAAACAGGAAATATAATCAAAGAATTCTGCAATAGAAATAATATCAAGATAATATTCGCTCCAGCAAACGATCACCGATCGATAGGTTTAGTTGAAAGACTAATACAAACGGTAAAACGCCGCCTATGTTGCATCAAACTAGACCCGAATCAGCGACCCTTCAACATAAAACAGTCATTAAGACAAATCGCACAGGAATTAAGAATATGCCGCAAAAAAGCGACTAATATTTCCCCTTTCGAAGCTCACTTCGGTCGCCCGGTAAACACACCAATAACTAACTTAACCTCATGTGCGGATAGTCGAAACTTGAAATGGCCAAATATTAAGTCTGATTATTTAGATGACAACATTATGGGCAACGACGAGCTTATCTCAGACGAACGCTGGATACAAGAGACTCTGGACAGCGACGAAGAAGTGAAACTGTCAAAGCAGCGAATGCTATCCGCGGCACTGAATGACAAAGGTGAAATCCCCCGCACCTTCCGTATGGCCCTACAGACACCGCTACAACTCCTCGCCGAAAACAGCAAAGAGTTGAAACTAGCCAGGAAGACCCTCGCCGCCACCCGAAGCAAGAAACAGCTGCAAGGGCTCTACGAAGCCATCCCTGAAGGAGCGGCACTGGTAAAAACGTCCGGCTCCACCATGACTATCAAGTACCCCGGCCAAGACGATACAGTGTTACACAAATCGGAAGTCGCACGCTTCGGAGCACCAGCGCAACCGCAAATCTTATAAAATTCGCAGCTCGGAAGACCGTAATCAACCACCACGGTAAAATTCAAAGACAGATGAACGTACACCAAAAAGATCAGTGTGCAAAACTCAAAGGCGACAAAACAATCAGAAAGAGAACCAACGATTCACCAACGAACCCCAACCTCGCTAACCTATTGAAAGTGAACCGCACCAAGATTCCCCCAAAGAGGAAATTTATACAATCACCCAAGAAGGGAAAGACCGGGGCAAAAAGCCAAAGAACACCAACACCGCCTGATTCCCCATTCGAAGACGAGGATTATGAAACTCAAGCACAAAGACAGGATACACTGGACAATAGCGAGGATTCAGACTATGCTCCACAGGAAGACATAAATGTCCAGGAAATTGGGGAACCAAAGAAACCAAGAAGTAAAAGGACCACAAAGAAGCCCGAAAAATATGGCCACAGCAACTTTCCCCAAACAGAGTACGACACGGAGACCTCGGAAATAGACTCCCCGAAAAAGCAATTCACTGGAATTGCAAATTACCAACCAACGACCACAACACAAGAGGTCCCGCAAGCATCGAAGGTGGACACACAACCAGCCGGCCCTTCACATTCTCCCCACGAAGGGGACCACGAGAGCGCACTGCCACAACATGAACCAGCACAATCGCTGGACGATACCCTGCCGTTCCAGCAGGCTGAGGAAGAGAGAGAACTAGACCCTCTCGAACTGTAAACAAACTTTAAAAACTTTGTTTTTCCCCGAGGGGAAATGTGGTACATGGGTAACCACTTAACCTCAAAACTATTATATCCTTGAAGCAGTAAATTAATACTACCATATGCAGTATGTAATTCATCATGTTTTGTTAACCATTGGAATCGCCGCGCGAT
>NC_134472.1:55092676-55114017 GCF_964194025.1 Convolutriloba macropyga
GCTTAGAGAGGACGTTCAGTGGATCACAGAGAAAGTTTTCAGAGAATAGCTAATGGTTTAATTGTCTTCGACACTTTCTTCTCGCATTTTTCAACTGAATTTTAGTTTTTGCTGTTTTTGTTATTGTTTTCTGTCATAAGACTTATTGTGATGTCTTTTTAACTATCTATGCATGACAGACATCATTTTCCTCCCTATGGGTTATATCTGAGCATCGTCATTGAGCTCCGATGAAAGATTGAGTTTACTGGCTGTTAAGGGTTTAAAAATAATTTTTCGAAACTTTTTTGAAATTCAACCATTCCTAATTTTTTTTCGTGAATACTCTTGGTCATTGTTGGTTCTAACAGAATCCATTTCCGTTCTACTATAGCCAAAATTAATCTGGTTAGCGGTTTTATCTTCTACCTATTAGTTTTAAAACATCAATGCCACGAGAATTCATATTTTTTTTGGGTACTTTATTTTGTTTTTCGATCCTTTTGAAATCTTATCACATCATCTTACTGCTGAGAGTCCCTATTGGTTTAGGGAAGAAGTTCAACGGATCATAAATAAAGTTTTCAGGGAAGAGCTTATGATTTGACTTGCTTCGACATTTTCTTCAGGCACTTTTCTACTGAATTTGTGGTTTTTGCCTCTCTCTGTTGTTGTTTTCATAGTCATTAACTTGTTGTAAGGTCTTATTGATGAAATACGATTGGCAAAAAAACTTATTGTCCCCTCGAGGCATCATTTATTGTATATACTGGCTTCCGTTGAAGGCTAATGAATTTAATGGCGTTGATAATACGTGTTTTCCCGCAATTTTCGTGCGTCTAATGTATTTGTTTATATTTGTTGATTTTTTGAAATTATATTGATAAAAAAGGTTTTCCCATTGCTCCTGAAAAATTAATTTAAAATTGAAGAGTGTTTAGTGAAAAGTTCATTTTTTTAATGCCTTCGACCCTTTTGTCGCTCAATTTTTTTTCCTGAATTCGCTGTTTTTGTTCTTTAGGTAGCCGTAAATTGCTCACAGATCTCATAGGCTTGTAATTGAGGACTGAATGAATGATGTTGCTCGAAACATTCAGTATATAGCGAATAGGTTCCTTTCGTCAAATTTAACTTCTATTCATCAATCAGATGTCCCATCGAATTTCGTGTATTTCAAGAAATAACATATATATTGATATTATGTGCCACTGTTGTTTCGTTTTTCTGAACGTTTATTGAATGGCCATTTTTTGCGTTTCTTTTTCTCTTCCTTCAGAACAATCGCGTAATAACAGATCCCAATGGTTTTTAAATGTGGCCCAAGTAAACTTATTTAATCTTTCAGTATAAATCCTTCAACTGAAATAGCAGAAATAACTGAATTAAAAATACATATTCAGATGATAGCTATTGATTTTAATGGTAGCAAAGGTTTGTGTTTTCGCAAATCGTTTGTAATTTTTTGAGTTTCTCTTTAGTTTGTTTCTATGGCATAGTCTGACCACAGACGGGTGCTTTTGGTTTTGTAATGACTTTTTAGTAATTTATCAAGGATTTTTTTATTAAAAACCAATGTTTTTTAAGATTTTTGAATTTTCTTGGTGCAAAAAATGTTGATTAATTTTTAAGTTTCGCCTCACTGTTCGTTCTTTTTGTCGGCTTGTTACCTAGTCTCGTTAAGAAAACTTTTCATCTGCTGTATAGTTAGTAAAAGGTAAACTTGTGTAGTTAAGGTTTTATCTGACTGCATTTTGACGTTGTTACCAGGTGCTTTTAAATTTAGATATTCATTTTTTGCCGCCAAAATTTTGTTGGTGCTATTTTTTTTCTAGTCTCTTCAATGTCAGGTCACGTTGGTGCTGTAATGAAGCATGGCATTAGTAATTCAATTAGTAGATAGAATGTGTAACGATTGTTTTAAACTCAAACATCTATTTTTGTTATCTCTTGATTTGGTTGACATTTTAGTCAAAAATGTAGATGAGCTCGGGTCGGAACATCATGTGCGAACGCACATTAACGAGCCGCCTTGTTGTACAGTAGAAACGAATTTATGTTAGTAAATCGTAACGTAAATCTTCTAGCACCTGAAAGCAAGAAGTCTTTTAGATAACCCTATAACCCTAGTCTAAAATCGACACTTTTCTAGCAGTATCTTACAATATTCTTTCAAGAATATCGCAAGATTATACATATTATTACAAGAGTATTGCAGGATTCATGCCATATTTTGCTATATAACCGTTTTTAGCAAGATTCTTTCAAGATAACTTGTGAAAAATAACTGTCTTTCTGGAAAAACTCTTAAAAAGTTGCCATATTTCTTGAAAAAAATGCAGGCATCCTTAATAACAAAACCGATCGTTTCATTTAAAAAATCCTATGTCAAAGCATCAGGTTGCTGCTATATAGGTGTCACACTGCAGCTCTTTTGAAATGAATGGCCGCAAAAACAAAATAGAGCGCTTAGATCCTGAAAACCTTGACAAAGTCAAAGTTTTTATATGCGGAGATTTATCCAAAGAACAGTTAAAAACTGAACCTGAACATTGCAATAAATTTTATCAGGAAGTGCAGTTGAGCATTCACTTCTCCCGATGAGAAAAAATGATAATTTTGCAAAAAGCAATTTGCTAAAAAAATGTATTCTATATAAATACCAACAATAGTCACATTGTTTGATTCCTTATTTCTACTATCCAGATTTTCATGCAAAAATCATATATCTGATATTTTGCTCGCTAAACTTAAAATTCCAAATATGATTGAGTTTTCCGAAAAAATAGTACGATTGATGTTCGACAGATTGAAATTTGATTTTTTGATATCTTATATACTTCTTGTCTGATCAGAAAAATTGCCAGACCGACGTGATGATACACAGCCATTTTATTGATTTTTTTTCAATTAATTTCTATGTATAACAGATAAACAATATGTGTGTGATGTATCCTTGTTTTTGTAAATTTCCGCCCAACCAATTTTGTTCACGCAAATTTTCTGTTAAATTTTTTTGTTGCTCCAATTTTTTTGTTGCTGTTATAACTCTAATAGGATTTTGAAGAAAATAAAGTAAAATAATTTACCATCTTTTTAGGGCAAAAAATTTAAACAGAAAATCTCTGCAACTGTAACCCATATAATTGGTTATTACGTAACAATTGTATCAACCATTAAGTATTTTGTTGAATTACTTTATTTTTTTCAATTCAAATTTCCCTATAAAATTGAAGCAGAGCAATAAATTTTGGCGACCTCTTAGAGAAATCTCAGTAATATGAGCTAATGTAGCTGACAATTTCAATGTTTAATGCGGATATGTGAAAGAATTATTAGCAAAAATCAACATCAAGCTTCATCCAAAACATAAAAATCCTAAGTATGTAAGCAAAAAATCCTAGTGTGGTCAATACATGACCCAAGACTTGTCATGTCTTGGCCAAGACTTACATAAACCTTGACAGGCGCAAATTACGTCAATGAGTTTAGCCATACACATAAGCAAAAAATTGAAATCTTTTTCTAGTTGTAAGAAATCTAATTCCGTTAGAGAACTGCTTGTTGACTGATCCAAGCTATAATACTTTGAACATGATTACTTTTTCAATGAAAGCACAAAACAAAACATTGGTTCAAAGAATAAGTTTTGCAAATATCATATAAAATTTTGAACACTACCTGCTTATTTAAGTATAAAGTTTCTTTTCTGAAAGCAACATTAATAAAAAGAACACGAAACCAAAAGTGTGTTAAAAATTCAAATGAAAAAAATAATTATTTTCTGATTGAATCCCATTTTGCTTGCAATTCCATTTAATTTGTGATCTGGAATATAAATAAAAAAGATGAGCAGCAAAAACTTTACTGGTCAAAAGTTACAAAATTTATCTATTTTTTTGGATCTAGATTTTTACGCTAAAGCTGATATTTTTACAGAAATTATTCAAGAGAAAACACTGAAAACTAAGATTTGTTGGATCAAATTAACCTCTGTTTCATACATCCTCAGCAGCACGTCTTTTCTGCTCAATAGACATTTAGAACAGCAGTAGCAAGCATTTGATACTGTGGGAATAAGAGGTATTGACAATTAACAGTGAGAGAATTACAAACATGCCCACAAACAGCACAAATGATTAGCAGAGTTCTAATTTTCGGAAAAAAGTTTTGAGACCTGACCACTAAAAATTTTATTGCAAGATAGATAATCGGGATGACGAAATTAATTAGAGATAGAGAGAATTCATATGACTTCTTGACATATACAAAACAGTTAACGGTTATTGATCTTACGATGGAAAAAATATGTACATATATGGCGAAATCTTAAGAGCTGCAAAAGAGACAGATCTAAATAAATTCTTTTTTAATCCTTTTGAAAATGAGTCAACCTTTTAAAATTGCAATATTCCATGGGATCTTCTTAGGGAAAGAAAAAAACAGTTACCTTTTAAATGTGCAATCTTGACGATTCTTTTAAAATTTAGTAGTCTGAGTAAGCTTTCGTAAATGTAGTCAGACATGACAGGAGGAAAAAAACACAGTTTTCGTATTTGAGTTTTGCTTGCAATCCCTGTTGAAGACAAAATTGAGTTGAGCACCGCTGTTTTATTGAATCCAGATATTTCATTAAAATTTCAGGCCCATAGGTTACCGCTTTTTAAAATTAAATCTTTAATGAATCTACATGAACACGCTTTTCAAGGAAAAGAGATAGCTACTGTGTTCTTAACAGCTAAATTTGTGGCATGAAAATTAAAATTGATGACATTAGTTCAATCGGAGATCAATTTTTCTTAGCATGCTTTCAGGCAACCCGTGGCAAAATTTGTTGCTTCAAATCGCGTAAGAAAAAAAACAGCAGAAATTGTGATTTCTGAATCATTTATCAGATTACTGTTTCTTGTGCTGAACAAAACATCAACGAACTGTCTTTATTTTGTTAAAATAAAATTGTCAAGGTGTAGACCAGACCGATTTAAAAAAAAATTGAGACAATGTGGGCTGTCATCTTTTCAGTCTCACCATGCGTTTACAAAAAAACCGTTTTTTTTACATTTTTTACTGAAACCAGTCCATTATATGGATTAGAATGTCGGATTACTTCGGTGTTGTTCATTGTGGTTTTTTTGAAATTATTGTTGAAAAAATAATATTACAAGAAACTGATGTACAATGGTCGAAGAATGTAATTAATGAGGAGAGAATGAAGATTATTGTTTCTCACAAAAATCTCTATGGTCTTACCAAAAGGTTTTGCATCAAAGTGGGATTTGAATTGACAGATCTTAGATCACGGTTGAATCAATCTTTCTAATGGACGTGCCCCCAGTGATTTGAAACTTTTTATTGTATAAAACATATAAGAAAGTTTATGCTGCTGTTAAACAGCAAGAAGATGCATTTCTGTAAAATCTAGAGGGAAGATTGACAGATTATACAGGACAACAATTCTTCCAATCAGATGGTATATGAGATCTATTTTGCTTCGTAAGACCTTGGAAATTGAAACTCTTCTTATTTCGTTATTTGACTAGATAAATTGACAAAAATTTATCCTTGAAAAGCCGTTGAAATTTAGTCGAATAACAACACTTATAGTGTAAATTCACAGGGCTCTTAAATATAAACAATGCAAGGTTCGAGGGTTTGTTCCGCTGATTATAAGGTGCGGCCGTTTTTGTCAGAAAATGATAATAAGAATTGTTACCAGATTGAAAAAGTTATAGCAAGTGACTTAGACTGAGGAATATTTTCAAAATTTCAAATATTTACGGTACTCAAAGTGTTTGTCATTCTTTTTGTCTCTATTCTGTCTTTTTCTCAAAGCATCCGACTAGATTAAGCTACCTCAACCTAAGGTCAAACAAGAAAACATGTATGTTTGTTCATTATAAAGTAATGATAATCGGATGAGTGTTTATGAGTGAAAGAAGAATTTTTCCCTGATAATATTATCATATGAGATCTTACAATAGAAACAATAAAGCATAGATCTTATCAGGTTTTGCACGATAAAAATTCTAGAGCTACTGGGGCTTAGAACATCTTTGATGCCATATTTGAATGATTTAGACTGCTATATTCATTTGTACATAGGGCGGTTTTTTCTTCACATAAATGATATTTCGTCTGGTTGAGAAACTTTTCTATTTTTCAAAACTTGATGATTCGAACCTGGTGTTTAAAGCTGAGGCAGAGAAGAAAGATATCATTCGTGCGTATCCCACAGTGTAATATAATATATATCTTGAGAGATTATGCAGTTAGTCTTTTTTAGAAAACAACTAAAAGTATGCTTTTTCGCGATATCAATAAAAAACCTCAAATATCACATATGTCAAAATAAACTAAAAAAAACTAAATTGAAACCAATAACCAAAATAAATCTTATCGTTTTGAAAACATTTTTTTAAAGTACAGACAAGTATTAATAGGTTTTAATCTGAGCTTTCAGTTCTTTTTTCTTTAACTTTATGCTGTTATTGTTCATTAAAACTTATTAAAAAACGGAAATCCATTAAATAAATATTTAAAATCAATGAACGAAAACTTACTGTATGAAAGTGTGACTGAAAGTTTGGTGGAAGTAAAAAAACTGCTTTTTTTCAAAATGGAGATTCTATACTGATATAGATGTCAAAAAAGATATATTTTTTGTGTTCGTTAACAAATATTGAGATTGTGGAGCAATTAATTCCGAATCTGCTGATAGCTACTTTTTCTACACTCTGACAGTGTAGGGCTACATTTTACCTAACTTATTGAGTGTGTTACACTTCGAAAAAAAAACAAAAAAAGGACTGTTGTTATTTCGGTGCATAATTTTCAGAACATTATGCAATCATGGTCAGGACCAGATTTCAATGTTAATGGGTTTTTTGCATGATTATTGCAAAATGTATTAATCAAGCAAGTACTAGGATCATTAAAAATTTCGAGCTTGTCTCGAGAATGAAAACTATAACGATTTTGGGAACTATTTGAAAACTAAACTAGAAATTGAGTAGAAATAAGAGAAGTTAAGGCTGAACTTGAATAAAACGCTTTTTTCTAATTGAAGAAGAACGCACACAAAGATCAATCTATTTGTTACAACACAAAACAACTATTTTTTCAAAACCCCGTTAAAATTAGCGCCAGAAATTTTACATATCCACCCTACTGTTCTTGTTCAGACAATGAAATGAAGCAAAAATGAAACGGTAATTTTATTCACGTTGAAAAAATAAAAAGGAACAAAAAATCAGTAGTTCTCAGCAGAGTGACTTTTTTCAAACTGCTGAGAAAACAATGCTTATAACAAGGAAAACAGAGACAGAAAGCAATGTTTTAACGAATTTTTGGAATTTTTGCAAGGTTTTCCTTACGTGCGCTTTACCACTGTTTTCGTTGATAAAAACAACGAAAACAGTAGTAAAACGCATGTAAGGAAAACCTTGCTAGAGGTTTCATCCAAATGCCTTGATGGTTTCAAACAATATATAATGTTTTCAACTTTATGATGACTACAATTTTTCTCAAAAGTTTCAGCAAGTCTTTTGGATTTGCCGGTTATGGTTGATTTTCAATTTAAGACGTAAACTTTAAACCGTCCAGTTTCTTGAGCAGCTTCAATTACGTTTTTGCTGTTATCTTTTGTGAAATGTGATATCTGTTGTGTCGTCATCACAACGTTTGGGCAAATTGTTTTTTTTTTCATTAAATAGAAGATGTTGGTGCTGGTAACTTTTAGACAACAAATTTTATATAAAGAACGCAATATTTTTCATTATCAAAACAATTGCGCTCCTTCACAATCTTTAACGTTTGATAAGAAGCAAAATCAATATTTTGATAACTGAATTCATGAGTAGTAAAGAAACAATTAGAAAAAGTAAAATACAGTGTTAAAGGTACTTTATCCTTTGTTTAAACTAAGCATCTTAATTTTTCGAAAACCAAAATCCATGAACCCTTTACCTCCTAACTTTTCAGTTCAAAAATCATTTCTTCTTTACATTTTTCTCTAAAAAATAATTTACTCTTTTGCGGTTAAGAAATGCGTTTTTTAATAGGAGTAAAGCATCTCAGGTCCATACTTACTTGTTTTCTTTGTTTTTTGATGAAAAAAGCTGAATTGGCGGTTTTGCTAATTTATGATAACATTTCCCTTGACTTTTTTTGCTTAGAGCAAATAATTTAGGTTTAGGAGAGGAGTGAATTCTTGGTTAGAGTTTTAATCAACTCAAATTAGAAGGGATGTACGAATAAATTCATAAATACCATTATTCGGAAGCCTAACATTCTTTCAATTTCTTACTGTTTCAGTTTAATCAGACTCTTGTTCCTCAAACAAGATCATATTCAACACACAAATACCATATAAACTAACACAGATATACTATATTTCAACGGTTTTTTCAAATAAAACGAGATTATTACCTGCTTTCCTTCCCTAGCTTATTCTCCCGAAAAATTTAATTAGTTCATTTTAGCTTCCGCAACTGTGCAATTGTGTTTGGTATTGTGGTAATTTCAAAATATATATATATATATTACTTTCTTACATGAGAATATGTTTTATCTTTCCTTAATCTAATCCTGCAGCCCCACCCCCCCCCCATTTTGCCTTTTCTTGTGCACTTTTTCCTTCAAAACTTTAAATTACTGGTTTCCATTCTCTTCACGAGCCCTAAACCCTCACCAAAAAATCTCACTAGTCTCACAAATACACATTTTTGACAAAAGTATTTCGTAAGAAATATCAAATTTTACGATTTTTTTAAATTTCTTTAGCTTCGATTAAGTTTTTTATCAGTAGTTTTATTGTCCAAAAACTACCTCTGGAAAACCAAAAAATAGAAAAACAGAAGAGAAACCTACCGATTTGTTGCGGAGCGATTGAAGAGTATGTGACAAATTAATTTTACTAAAGTAATCTCCTTTTTCTGTATTCCTTCACCTATTTCTACAGATGTTAACATAGATCACTTAAATGGATTTATCGACAGCTTTTCAATATTATGCGCAAAAGCTATCATCAAGTCCAGCTGGCTATGTTGACTTTTTCTGTATGAAAATTAGATTTTCTGATCATATCCCCGTTTTGGAGCTCTACAAAAGATATTCATCAAACTTTTCTTACCCATAGTTTGCTGAAAGTATTTTTGTGGGTCTCTTCACATGCTTTTTGGATCAAACACATTTTTCACAGAAATTTTGCGTCTAGCATGGTCTTTTCATGGGTCAGGGAAAAGCAGTTCATTAAACCGGAAAAGGAAAATTCATCAGTGGAGCATGCGCTTTTGAAAAGCATGCTCTTTTGTCTTTTCATGAGTTTTTCTGTTTTGCAAATTTAGAAAAAAAAACTGTTTTATTTTGCTTTTGTACATACTGAAGCAGCAACATAGTTAGACTGAAGACCACTGCACCAGAGCAATTCAACTTAAATTAGTTGGAAAGCTGCCAGTCAGTTATCGAAGCTGTGCTGTATTGTCACAAAACTTGATTGAATGAAACTAGGCAACTTAATTTTAATGGCCCTCTATCCAACATTCAAGATAAAATTGTGAAGATAAACTTGGTCTTTTTTCGTTCCAAACTTATGAATTATTATTTTTTTAAAAAAAACAATGCGGATTTTAGATGGAGAAAAGGTTCTTTAGAATTGCAAAAGATAAAGAAACATACGTACTGACTACTTGTGAGTAATAGTAAGCAATAAAAATGCAGTTGAAATTAATAAAAAGGGGGCAAAAGTGCAGTCTCCTAAAAAGACTTTTGCGCGACTCCTGAGCTGACAATAGCTGAGCAAAATTTTTTGTAATTAATTATTTTTAGTCGAGCAAAAGTCGAGCGGAACATTTGAGTCGAAATAATGCTCGCTAAAGCTGAGCTAAAGCCTTAAAATAGGCTATTTGGGTCGATCACGGTCTTTTAATCTTTTAATACCCTTTTTGGTCGAGCACTGTCTTGTCATGAGCTGAGGTCTAAACCTGGGTATGTAAGAAACTCTCCTGAAAATGATATTAGAATCGCAATTGAGTCAAAAAAAGTTTTTGAGAGTCGTAAAATCAATTTAATTGTATCCATTATATCTTGTTTTCAAGGTTGCATTTCAACATACATAATTCACGTTTTGCAGCCCTATGATAGCACCTATATTTAACTGCTAGTTGCTTTTATCTGGCTGCGTAAACTATTACCATAAAAAATGTTCACGGGCGGAGGGGGAAGGGAGCCGTTGACAAAAAATAGCAGGGAAAAGTTTTATTCAGGGAGAAAGCCAAAAAAACTTTGAAGATGCTGAAAATTTTGAAAATTTAAAAAACAAAAAGCTTGATGCACCTCAAATAGTAGCCTAATGCTTAGAGCACAGATGAAAACACTAAACAGTCATTATGGTACAAAAGTAAAACAAGGAAACAAGGAGGCTGGTAATGTGCGTTCTCCTATACTGTCCCGACACCTCCTATCAGCGTTCTTCGCTGTTTACTAAATAAACTAGAAATATTAAATTATTCAAAAAACAGAAAAAATTGCAGCTCTTGGTTTGGAATAAATCATCTTGGATTCGTTGTTGAAATAGTAAATCAGGTTTCGTCTGCTTCGTTGATTGTACCCGGATGTTTGATACCCTCACCTTTCCTGTTCCTACAGAGCAGTTGCTTACCCTCCCCGAGATCACTTTAACACAAATTCGAGGACCCGATCCAAAGTTAGTAATCTTGTACTGAATGGTCGCTCGTGAATTGGAGCGTTCTCTGTCTTCCTCCCTACAGGTCATAGGGGCATATTTTAGTGTCTCGAGTGGGCGCTAAGTGAATTTAAACAGAGCTTCACGGAGGTAGATGGACCAATGCGGTCCGCATACCACATTAAGATCTTACAAACTAGTATCTGAAGTATTAACTCCTTTAGATGAATTAAATGAAAACAAACTTGTTTCCACATTTTTAGCGATTACTGTTATCGTTTTTGGTTTTATTACATACATGCTAGCCTGAATTTCCCCGTGTTTTTTTTTTGAATAATTGCTTTGTGATTGTACAGCGAGCGTCAAATAATGTAGAGAGCAGAGTGCGAGGGAGTTTTACCACTTGAGCAAATGATAGAGGAAAAAATCTCGCAATTATGCACAGTCTGGGCAAGAGTGTAAATGATTCACAGATAAAACACAGACTTTGAGCATCCATGCTTAGTTAAATCGCAGCCCGCAAAACAAATTATGACCAGTCAAATGACTCATTCACAATGAAAAATTCGGACCTTCTTCTTTTTGATTAGTATTTCCAAAAGAATTGCTGACCCTATGATATGATAGATAAATTTAAATAATTTTTTTAATAAATCAATTGAGCAAAGTTGAACACAGGACTTTTCTCGTCCGTTTCTGTTTATTTCTGCCTGCTTTTTTTGGTTGAACGCTTTCGAAAACAATTTCGTCTTAATTTTACAAAAACCTTCGATGAATTTTGCTCTCAGAAAAATTTTCAAAGGTTGAATAGAAGTGTCTTTGCAGAAAAGAAAAAAAAAACAAATTTGTGTGTTCACTGACTGGTTTTGAGCTTTATTTGCCGTTCCATTTTGATGATTCTTTGTTATCCGGTCCCACAGACAATCACTAAATGAACAAGCAGTATTACAATGTCTTTGGAGAGTAATCTTTGGGACATAGCGTGGCTCGCTATGTATTATTTCCATTCATTAGATCGCCATGGAATCGTGCTGGAAGCTGTTTTTTTAAGAAAAAGGTTTTATCATTTTTGATGAAATGTCAGCATTGAATTGCGAGGGACTTGTGAAACCAATAAGCATTACGTCAAAACTTCGTATCTCAATTATTGTTGCAATCCACAAAAGTGGGGGGAGGAACTATATACTCAAATGGGTTTCTTGTTCAGTCAATATTGGCCGGTCGAATTGAGAATATCAGTCAATATTGGCCGGTCGAATTGAGAATATCAGTCAATATTGGCCGGAATTTATTCATCGTAGAGAATCGCGAACGGTACCATTAAAAGGCTCTTCAAGCGTATACATTGAAATTAAAAAAAAATTTGATTTTTTTTCGAGGAGTTATCGAGGTTTAGAGTTTTGCAACATTTGACTGACTTTCGCTGCTTTTGTTCACATGTACCCTATTTTACGCAATTGTTTCTGCAAATTTTGATGGAAACTATGATAAAATTGATAACAATTTTGTTGTTCGTTTTACCTCTAAAAAACATGTTGTGGATCTGCTGACCCAATCTCTGGCTAAAAATCTGGCTAAAATGTTCAAAATAAAATTTATTCTTTTGTCATCAAAAATGGCACGAAATAAGACTCTTGAGTTCGTTTTTGTAAATTTGCCAGACTAACACACCTGAAAATGGCTCGGATAATCTTCCTTATTTCTGAAAGGGGCTAATTTTTTTTGAATTTTTCTTAGAGTCTTCCAAAAAACATTTTGCAAGTTTTTTGCTAAATTAAATCAATAGTGTTCCAAAGTCCAACATTTAATTCTGATATCAGAACAGTTTTTTGGCAAATCTTCCTTTTCAATATTATTCAAACCAATTGAAGAATCTGCACTAGCGAGGCTAGTTTGGCTAACTCTTTGTTTTTTTTACATACATAAAAATCTAAAATCAATTTTTTTGAGATTTTACGTTTTAAGTAATCAATTTTCGTCTTTGATACTGCGAGTTTTCACAAAAAGAATATGATTTTTAAATATAGGCCTGTCTTTGAGAAATCAAATCTTGTCTTGCCTTATTGCTGACAGGCCACATATTACTTGACTGTCCCGAAAAAAGTAGGGGAATTGAGAATATCAAACTTTTGATTGCATAGATTATGCTTTGAATGGTTTCGAGACCTTCTTCCAAAAAAATCAACGGACGTTTCAAATTTAATTTTTGCTTGTAGTTTTTTTCTGTGGTCGTATAAAAAGCTCAATAATGGCAGATCTTAGCGGCTTCGCATGGGTAAGTGAAGACTGATTTTTTTTCACTGATTTCAGTTGATTGCCAAAGTTTCTCGTGACCTTGTAATTAATTGTTGTAAAATAAAAAAAAATAGGAAGCATGTTTTTCAACTTTGCATACTACTGGGTTTTGCTCACTTGTTTCTAAGCCTTATGAACTAAATGTCACATATCACAATCTTTGGCGTCCAACGAAGTTTTAATCGAGCAATCCAGTGGTTTCAGATTTTCGATTATTTTTTCAACAGCAGCGACACCGTTTTTCTGCCAAAAATTAAAACTTATTTTGATTTTTGTCATAATTCGTCGTTCTTTCTGTAGAAGCAAATTCCGAAATTTGATAGATCTCAATGAGTCTGCTTCGGATAATTACTTCTTCGCGAGTCTCAAAGAAGATCAGTCCCATACCTTTTCTAGTGAAAAACACTTTTATTGTTGAGTTTAGATTTTATTTGATGTTTTTTTTACTTTGTAATTAGGTATATTTTCGAAAAAGAAGACCTTGAGTTTCCGATGTAATTAAATTTTGTTGTTTATTAATTTTGTTTTGCGAGCAGGATATATATATATATATATATATATACACATATATATATATATATATAAATATAGATTATATATATATATATATATATATATATATATATATATGTTTAAATATATATATATATGTATATATATATATATATATATATATATATATATATATATTGTTATTTAGTTAATATGTATATAAATATATACATATATAAATAGACGCTTTTTTGTCGGCGCACAACATACTCAGGATACAGGCGGGTCTCAAGCTCCTGACTAGGAGGTATAAAAAGTATAAACCTGTAAAAGAATTCCGATTGATATATAAATTCCTTCATTATTCTGAAAAGTTAGTTTTAAAAAAGATTAATGTGTATCAAAAATTTACCGTTTTGTTAATTCTTTTCTACTTCTTAGCGAGTCTCATAGAAGACCAGTCCCATACCTTTTCTAGTGAAGAATATATTCATTGTTCAGATTAGGTTTCACTCGACGCTTTTTTTTTTACTTTTTTCTCAAATAGGAACCTAGCCTAGCAAAAAGTAACAAAGGTTTTCGAGCCGAAATGATTTAAGAGTAATGTTAACAACTTTTGGCAACAAACGGGAAATAAACAGTCTTAATTAAAATCACAAATGAAAAATTGAACAAGTTCATGCTCTTTTGATTTAAACTTGAGCACAAAATTTAAGCAGTGGGTTCTGAAATTCTGCATAAAATCAAAATAAAATCATTATAAGGATGCTAAAATTTTAGTAAAGATTAAACGGTCAAAAATTTGTGAAAAAATGCTGGTTAAAAGTCACAAATGAAGAGTTGTTTTCAATATTGTCTAGTCAAGCTGGATTTTAAGCTAAAGCTACGAAATTGTCGTAGTTAAAGAGAACATAGACAAAGTTTCAAAGCATCGATAAAATCAAAAAGTGGTGTCCATATTGTGCAATTGTTTTTATGATTAATTTTTGTTTTAATTAGAAGCAATCAATTATTCGAAGGATGAAAAAACACGCTGCTACCATGGCAGAATTAGACAAATGTGAAAAATTGTTATCAATTCTTACAATATGAAAGTTCAAATTAAAGATTAAAGACAAAAAAAATAATATTAAATTTGATACAAGCAGGGTTTTATCCTGCAATAAATGAAAACTAGCAAAATACAGAGAATGTGCAAACTCAAACCTCGATTGCTACTGAATTTCTCTTAGCAGCTTTTCAGCTTACTTCATGATAGAGAAATTGTTTTTTGCAGACATCGGCCTATTTAACGACACTTAAACTTTGGCTACACAATATTATAGCAATTTGATAAAACTAAGGATAAAGCAAACAGTTTGCCAACTATTTACTTTTGCGAAAAATAGGACAATGCATCAAATAAATTGTCCAAATTTAAACAGATTTAAGCCAAAATAGCAAAAAAATGAACAGAGTTAGCGTGAAATCTTGAGTCCTTTTTTGTAAATTTGCCACACTAACACACCTGAAAATGGCTTGGATAATCTTCCTTAATTCCGAAAGGGGCTATTTGTACTTGAATCTATCTTAAAGTCTTCGAAATAACATTCTGCCAGTTTTGTGCTACATTAATTCAATAATATTCCAAAGTCCAACATTTAATTTTGATATCAGAACAATATTTTGGCTAATCTTCCTTGTCATTATTATTCAAAGCAATTTAAGAATCGGCAATAACGAGGCTAGTTTTGGCTGACTCTTTGTTATTTTACAGACTTAAAGATTTAAAATAATTTTGCGGGTTTACGTTTTAAGTAATCATTTTTCGGCTTTAATACTACGATTTTTCACAAAAAGAATACGATTTTTAAATATTTGCCCGTCTTTGAGGATAAAACTCTGGTCTTATCTTGTTACTGACAGGCAACATATCACTTGAATGTCTTGAAAAAATTAGGGGCAAATGAGACTATCAAAGTTTTCAATGCATAGATAATGCTTTGAATGGTTTCGAGACCTTCATCCAAAAGATTTTAATGGATTTTTCAAATTTAGTTTTTGCTTGTGGTTTTTTCAGTGGTCTTATTAAAAAAATCTGAATTATGGCAGGTCTAAGCGGCTTCGTATGGATAAATTCTTGTAAAATGAAAAATATAGGAAGCATGTTTTTCAACATTGCATATTTCTGAATTTTGCCCACTTGTTTCTAAGTCTTACAAACTAAATGTCACATATCACAATCATTGGCGTCGGACGAAATCTCAATCGAGCAATCTGGTGATTTCAGAGTTTTTATTATTTTTTCAACAGCAGCGACACCAATTTTCTGTCAAAAATTAAAACTTATTTTGATTTGTCACTATTCGCCGCTCCTTCTGTAAAGCATATTCTAATATTTGACAGATCTGAATGAGTCTGCTTTGGAAAACTAAGTGAACTTGGAAATGATATCAGTTGGTTGCTATTGTTTTAATACAATGAATTTAATTGTTTTCGCAAAAAGCAATTTTTTTAAACCTTTCAATTGTTCACCTTTTTTGACTTCTTGCTACACATTATCTTCATTGAGAGTCACAAATTACAATTTAGCGTGATTGAAGGTCGAGTTATTGACATTTTTAGGTAATTGATTAGGTTTTTAACAGGTTCGACGACGTTTTCTTCCGAAATTCATTTGAACTTTGTTGTTTGTCGTAATTTTCATTTTTTGCAGACCTACAACATACGCTGGATAATGAAAATTCTCAATGTCCCCACTTGGAGATATAAAAGGAATATATTTGAAGTATTCAAGTTGATATATAAGTTCCCTCAATATTCTGAAATAGATTTTTTTGAAAAAAGATAAATGTGTTTTCAAGCTTTACTCCCTTTGTTAATTCTTATCTACTTCTTAGCGAGTCTCATAGAAGATCAGTCCCATACCTTTTCTAGTGAAGAACACTTTTATTGTTCAGCTTAGATTTTATTTGATGTTTTTTTACTTTAAAATTTAGTATTTTTTTCAAAAAAGAAACATTGAATTTCGGATGTAATTAAAGTTTGTTGTTTCTTAATTTTGCTTTGCAAGCTGGATATATCTATATATATATATATATATATATATATATTATATATATATGTATATATATATATATATATATATATATATATATATATATATATATAGTTATTTATTTGAATATATATATATATATATATATATATATATAGACGGTTTTTGTCGGCGTACAACATACTCTGGATACAGTCAGGTCTTAGCACCCTCACTTGGGGGTATAAAAATATAAACCTGTGAAAAAATAGCGGTTGATATATAAATTCCTTCATTATTCTGAAGAATTAGTTTGAAAAAAGGTAAATGTGTATCTAAAATTTACCGTTTTGTTAAATCTTTTCTACTTCTTAGCGAGTCTCATAGAAGACCAGTCCCATACCTGTTCTAGTGAAGAATATATTTAATGGTCAGTTTAGGTTTGCATTCGATGCTTTTTTTAGCATGTGGATGTCCATATTGTGCAATTGTTTTTCAGATAAAATCTTAATTAGAAGCATTCAATTATTCGAAGGATGACAAAACACGATGCTACCATGGCGAACTAGACAAATAAGATAAATTGATATCATTTCTTACAATCTGAAATTTCAAATTGAAGATAGAAGACAAAGAAAATGTATTAACTTTGATACAAGCAGGGTTTTATCCTGCAATAAATTAAACCTAGCAAAAAACAGAGAATGTGCAAACTCAAACCTAAATTGCTACTGAAGTTCTCTGCTTAGCAGTTTTTCAGCGTACTTCATGATAGAGAAATTGTTTGATTAGCAGACATCGGTCTATTTAACGAAACTTAAAACCTTGCCTACACAATATTATAGCAATTTGATAAAACTAGGGATATAGCAAACAGTTTGCCAACTATTAACATTTGCGAAAAGTAGAAAAATGCATCAAATAAATTGCCCAAAATTAAACAGATAAATGCCAAATTAGCGAAAAAGTGAACAGAATTAGAGTGAAATCTCTGTTGAGCTCAGAGACTTTTGTTAGATATCAATAACTTCTACCAAGACTTGGATTTAGACATGCCAGGTCTTGTCCAGTACTTGGATTAAGAATTGCCAAGTCTTACCAAAGACTTGGATTAAGAATTGCCAAGTCTTGGCCGAGACTTTGATAAAGACTTGCCACGTCTTGGCCTAGACTTGGATTAAGACTTGTCAAGTCTCAGCCAAGTCTGACAAGTCTTATATGTGTTATTGTCATATAACATAATCTGGATACTGAAAGTTCTCAATGTCCCCAATTGGAGGTATAAACGGAATAAATTTGAAGTATTCCAGTTGATATAAAAGTTCTTTCGTTATTCTGAAATAAATTGTTATGAAAAAAGATTAATGTGTTTCTAAGCTTTACCCCTTTGTTAATTCCTTTCTACTTCTTAGCGAGTCTCATAGAAGACCGGTCCCGTAGCATTGTTCGGTTTAGATTTTCAATCCCTGTCGAAAAGACAAAAAAGTTGAGAAACTAAAAGAATCAAACAAACGAAACAAAAAATAACCAGTGAGGAAAAAATAAAATAGAATTTTTTTTTAAAAAACTGCAATTTTTCTTTTTAAAAATCGGATCTATTCTGTTCTGCCCCCACCACCTCAGTGAGCTTATTTTTTTACGCCCCCAGGAGCACGTGCTGTTTTCTCACACAAAAACGTGCTATATAACAAAATTTTATATGGAACGGGGCGGAATAAACACTGGGGGCGGGGGGGGGCAAACTACAATAGATCCAAAAGTTCGTTAATTTCGAAATATTAAGATCTTGAAGCACACTACCAATAAAACTATGCAGTAAACTATTATCAAAATCTAGAGGAGATTCTTTAGCCATTGGGGTTAAAGAAACCTAAAAATTGAAAACAAACTCAAAAACTTGAAAAAAAATTGCAAGCTCTATAAAAAAAATTGCCAAAATTTGTGATATTTAAATTTTGAAAATCATTCCATGGCCGGTAAAGCTTTTTCAGTAGCCGATCATTTAAATTTATATGAGTTTTTGCAGCCCCTGGGGCTGAAAAACCTTAAATAATGATAACAAACAATAGGAAATTTTTAAAATGCAAGTTTGATTTAAAAAAATTGCACAAATTTGTCTTGTTAAAATGTTGAAAACCATTGCACTACCAATTGAAACTATGCAGTAACCTACTGTAACCAACTTTTAAAGTTTGCATAAATTTGCGTGTTTATTTTTGGGTATCAAAATTTATAGCTTTAAAATGGCTATGAAACGTATTAACCTAATGCAAACGATCAAATTGGAACTATACAAAGGTCAATTTTAGAATGAACTAACAAAAAATTGGAAGAAATGACAAAAAATTGAAAAAAAAATTGCACATTTTGGGCTTAAAAACTCCTAAAATTGACCTTTTAACCTTGAATTACTGTCTTCCCAGAAAGTTCTTTTCCCTATGCAAATGAACGTCTAATAAACGCGGCTAGGGGCCTCTGAAAAATTGTGATGCTTGCTGAGCTTTGCCTGTTTATCCCTTTTTGAAAGCTCAAAGTCATGAAAAGTCCTGCAATACAAATCAAAAATTGGTATTGATTTATGACCTGACAATCAATAACAGGGCTTTAAAGAGCAAATGACGCAAATCTCAACGCAATTAGACTAACCAATAAAACAGTACAAGAACAACAAAAACAAGCAAGACTAAAATTTCAACTTTTATTTTTTGAAAAGACAGTACCAGCATCGAAAAACAACTGCTATGAACTCAAACTGCCAACTATATTTCCATTTTCTCATATGCAGACTGTCATTAGATGTCGATGAGTCCTCTTATCAACAATATTAAATGATAAGACAAAAAACACAAATCGCAATAAAACTCGCTCTAAATTTTTTGGAAACACTTTGTATAAAAGTCAAAGAACACAGCAGCTTCTAAAGGATACAATTTCATCAATTATTTGATTTCTCAAGGACCACCGTTGAGACCTGTCATCAATGAGACTTGGTGACAGGACAGCAATAAGTACGACAAAAACTAGCAAAGATAAAAAAAACTAAGAATTTGTAAAAAACGATCAAGCTTCACAAAAAGCAATAGCTAAGAACTGAAATGAGTTGCTTTAATTGAATCCTTTTTATTAACCAATGAGAACTGTCACTAATGAGACTAAGTGTTCAGACGACATAATTCAAAATAAAAACTCATAAAATCAAAAACATTCTATAATTTTTATTGAAAACAATTAGTGTCAAAATCAAAGAAATCACTAGCTTTGAACAAAAACGAACATATCAATAAACGTAACCCTTATTACCAGCCTTTCCGAACTGTTTCCAATAAGATTAAAAGATAAGACATCGAAAATTACATTAACAACCTGCAGAAATAAAAAAAAAAATTCACTAAAATTTTTTGAGAAAAACTAATGCCAAAGTCATGAAAAATACTAGCTAATAAATCAAGACCGTAATTAGAACCTGATACGCCTCATTAACAATCAATCAGAGGTGTCATTGATGATACTGAAGCATAGGAGAACAGAAACTTTTTCAAAAGGGACAAAAATCTAAAATCACTAATATTTTATGACAATAAACAGTGGTAAATCATACAAAGATTTAGCAGCCCCTGAATGATTTCAAGCAAAAGCGAATAGGCACAATCAGAATATATATATACCATATGTCTTAAAATCACTGAGGGAGAGGAAACTCTGAAAACAGAAGTCATATTGACGCACCTGAAAAAAACATCCATCACAAAAACCGCCAAATTGTTCGAACAACAATTGATAACTTCACTCTAAAGGTATTTTGAAAAAGTCACGCCTTGAACCTACTCTATTTTCCGCTCTCAATACTGTTTAAGTGTGAACAAAATTACCACTCTAATTTGACTCCTCACTGACGTGAAAATGCCGAACAACGCGTGAACAGATCTCCAGAAAAAGACAGTGCACCAATACAATTCAGTTTCTTTGAATTGTAAAAGGACAGAGCACCAATACAATCCACTCGGCTTGAAGTTTCTTTGATTTCATAAAAGGATCATATATGATTTGAGGCTGTCCATACTTGATTTCTTAGAACGACCCTTGTTTGAAACCACAGAAATCATATATGATCCTTTTACGATTACCAAGAAATCGTAAATTATCCTAGTACGAATAAAAGAATCATAAATCTTTTTTTCGAAAAAAAATTACCATTTATGTTCTTGGTTTTATTCGGCAGGGCATCACCTATATGACACCCCGGCATCACATTGGGATACACCTCAAGTCCCTAACGTACAATATTATTTGCAAAGTTTGCACTAAATAAAAGAGTAAGTCCAAATAGATAACAAAATTTTGGACATACTCTGAAGCCAGCTAGTACTTATAAAGGCCCATTTATAAAAAAATAAACAAAAAAATTTGCATAAAACCTCAAATGCGTTTTCTGAATATGTTTAAACAAAAAAGTTATTCTTTTAGCGCACACAAAGAAACAAATGTGGATTGCAAATGCGATATAACAATTTAATAAGTCCTCTGACTACATTATACGAGAAATAAAGGCACCAATCAATGTTTTATGTGTCATATATGACCTTATTTGATTTCCAAGAAATTTTTCCAACTTCAATAGAAAGTCAAAATTATACAGTTTTTTGTCTTTGAAATTTTTTGTACGATCCCTGTATGATTTCTAAGAAACCATATGGTCCTTGTATGACTACCAAGAATTCATACAAATCATATATGACCTAGTTTGATTACTAAGAATCATATATCATATACTAAGAATCACTAAATCAAAGAAAGTTGTATGGTCGTTGACCCGCGCAATTCTTGGATTGTAAAAAGGACAAACAGTTCAATTAAATTTTCCACGATACGGTAAGAGGGCTT
>NC_134472.1:55114217-55193254 GCF_964194025.1 Convolutriloba macropyga
AATCATGATTAGAAAACCAAATGCCTAAAAGATCGATTTATAAACGCCTTACAAGGGTTAAAGGGCTGCACGTAGTATGTATCTGAATTGCAGTTAGAGTAGTTGCCACTTCAAACCCTCCATCTGTTAGAACCTCGTCCTCAGCTGCTCCTACAACCGAAGAAGCAGCACCAGAAGTAAGTGCAGTGGCAGCAGGGGTCATTCTGACAACTCCCTTGCCAGCCTCAATCCTCTGTCTTCGCATTCTCTTCCGTCTGTACTTCTCAGGTAGGTAGTCTGTCATTAGGTCGTCAAATAGTTCTATGTCCTTGGATCTGTTCACTTTTAACTTCAACTGCTGGCTTATCTCACCTGGAAAGTCAACAGTGGAACTCAAAAAATGTATTGAGACTGAGTAAAAACCATTTACCTTATTTGAACTGTTCAACCACAAAAAAATTACCAGCTGCTTTAGTTTTTTTAACTCTTATCTTAATGGCGATCGGAATTTGTTCCTATTATTATATGCAAAAGCTGGGCGCAAAAGGTAGAATGCAACGATGCAATTCCAAGTTACATTAGAGTATTTGGTTCTTATGAGAACGTTGATCAAAAAATAATTATCAACTAAACACACCCATCAACAACTAATTGCAAACTAGTTCGTGGATTAAACTATTAATAATAATAATTTTGGTTCCTGCGTAATCGCAGCGGAACAGCATTAGGCCTACAGTAGCCTGTTCTCAGCTGCCCTTTTTCTTATTATTCCCCACATTTCAGACTATTCTTGCTGTGAGCAGCGTTGCTCATTTTTTAGTGACTATGGCCACTTTTTTTTGCGTCTGAAACTTTCGCGTGGTACCATCATTGCAGCCAACATTGGTCAGGCTATGGTCAACCTGAAGCTATGGTTAAGTAAGAGCCCATCCTTACACAGACAGCTACACGGAGGCAGGGGATTGAACTCTCAATCATTGGCGTGTGAATCACACACCTTACCTCTCGGTTATCCTATTAGCTATTAACGTTGCAAACTAAGTTCAGATGTCTTGACAGCTTTAGACTGCCATCGTTCTATTTGTTCAGAATATTAAGCCAGGTCCTTCCGAAATCAAGAAGTTCATTTCTTTTCCTGTCCTATAACAACTCTTCTAACCTGAGGCTAGTTTCGCTTTAATTTGCCATCGCTGTAGCTCAGGAAACATCCTCTGAATCAGAGGAATCGCATAGAGTGTCATTGCTGTTTCATCAATGTCAGGGTGTTTCTGATGGTACGCAATGAAGTTGTTAAACTGCTTCACATTCTTAATACACTCAGTGCATAAATTCGGTCCAAGAACATCACAACATTGTCGAGATAAATCGTTCACGACGGCTGCTAAGTCTTCGTTTAGGATACTTTCCATCCGTTTGCAGGGCTTCACGCTTTCGAATGCCCCTTTTCCCCTCCGACCCCCTCCCGACGACAAAACGTGCTGGTACATGCTAGCCGAATTCAACCCAAAAATGTTGCCGCTTTTCTCGGTTTTGCCCGACGGATCGTAATCCGAGTTATTGTCCTCGTTACTAAACATGGACGCTACCGACGAAGGCCGAGCATTTGGTGTAGTCGGTATCAATTGCAATGAGATGCTCTCTTGAGCTCGGTTTCGTATGATCTCCATAGCTGAGGATGGGCGACCCGGATTGGTTGACGAAGACGACCGCCGACTGCTACTTCGTGTCGTATTACTTTGGAGACGACTCGAAATTTGTTTGTTCATGTGATGGTGCGACATTGACAATCTGTTCAAAGTGTTCAAGCAATTTCTCGACATATTATCGATCAATTCAGTTCGACTTCTGCTTCGAGACCATTCGAGTTCGTGATCAATCGTTTCAAAAACCTCTCCGACGTTCAATTCTTTGGTTTCCGTGTCGGTTTCGTCATCCGTTGGGAAATCTCTGTAACTTCCTAATATGGTATCCGGTCGGCTAACTGAGCCAAAAACGGAATGAGTGTCTTCGAACTTGACAGAATGCGCTGAACGTCGTGATACACTGGTATCAACTCTTGCCGATGTTGGTTTCGTCGATATGGCCGAACTTCGGCTGGCTGTTTGACTTCGTCGGGTTCTCGCCGATTTGCGCAAATCGACAACAAAGGGTCTTCGAGTTTGAGCGTTTGGATTTTTGGGTTGAAAAATTTTGATTCTGTTTGGTTTCAGCCCACCTCTGTGAAAACTTTCAAGACTAGATTCATAAGCAAACATTTTCGCATTTGTTATTTGAATAAATTACTTGCGAACAGTTTTGTTAATATATCTTAAAGCGTGGTTCTCTGTGGTAAAAAATAAACGAAAAGTTAAATATTAAACTGATTATGGTTAATGCATGTAAGAACATTGATTACATATATCTTGCTTCAAAAGTGATATAAGATGTTATTCGTATACTATGAACTTCGAGAAGATTAGTTTCGAGTCAATTATGCTTGAAAGGTCTATATTTGTTTATGCTGTTCATCTTTCTAAATTACGTCAAAACGGCAGCGTTCCTCAGCTCTTTTTTCATTTTTACGAAAAGGTCAGCATCAGAGATGTCAAATCATGAGTGCAACCTTGTAGAAGACTACCAGACCATTTTTTTTAAAACTAAAATTGACGGTATTGACATTATTATTAAGAAAAACACCATCATCCATCCAATCAAGCGCAGTTTGTTAAAACAAATTGAGAACGGAAATTTGAAAGTTATTTGCATGCTAATTGAATGACTTGCACAAAACAAGTTTGAGGTATCATAGAAGTGACATCTGCTTAATTAAATGCCTAAATCTTTTTAAATAGTCGAAATGTGATAGAGGTAATATGCAGTGACAAGGAAAAGCGACGAGGAGCGTCTGCATGTAACGCTGCAAACTGTCAAATGCTACGCAAGTCATCAAAAGTTGAATATGCATTTTAAAAACAATTTGATATATACCCTCGGAGACTTTTTCTATATAGTATCCTTACACTTTGAGGGGATACTATAGAAGAAGTGACATATGAGAAATAAATTATTTTGTCTTTGAGAAATAAATTATTTTGTGTTTTCAGCTCTGCATGTTTTTGAAACTCCTGAAACTTTCTTTTTGTGTTTCTTGAAATTGAACAAAACTGAAATTGCATTTAAATAATGGGTCTCTCAGGCAAACAGCATGGTTATTTTGCAAGATCTCACAAAGTGGTGGCGAAAAGTTATATCATTCAAGACCTTACAAGATGATGACTTTTTTTCTTGCAAGACAAACATTCAACTTCCAAGATTCGTGTAAGTTAGTTTCAACCTATCATCACTGCTCTCAAAGGTTCTCATTGCTGCATGATCTTCCATTTTGCGTTTAAATTTTAAAATACATCGTTCTTTTTAAATTTCCTAGTAATAACTGACTCAATTTCATTGCAGATGGGGAAAATATGGGTGGTAAAAAATTTATTCAAAAATGTTTTTTACTAAATGTTTGTTTTCATATTGAAAATTAAAAAGATGAGAAACACAATCGGAGCCTTGAATTCGTTCCAAAATTCACCAAGTGAAAACTGAATAAACTCACATATGCGCAAGGAGACCAACTGGCGAATAAACTCAACTTCAAGAAGTTTTCACTACTTTTAGTTGAAACAGCGCTGCCCCGTTTTTAACTGAAACGGCGTAAACAAAAATTCTACCCTCTGAACTTTTTTTATCCGAAGAAGTTCAAACTGCATCGCCAGATAAAGGTTAAAAGTGATTTTGCTGAAAGTAAGTTTCATCCCAAAATAGCTTTGCAATTCCATTCTTAGCTTTTTCAACTGAACGTCAAAACATTGATTTATAAGAATTTCTGTTGGGTGTATTGAGTACATAAACATTTTTGAAACAGGCATAAATGAGAACAAGGATGAGTTTTTTTAATTTTTGCGTCAACATGACCCTAAGATAGGCAACATTAACTTCATTTCAAAAAACCAATCTCTTTCTGCTTGAATTTTCTGGTTATAATTTTATTCTTTACAAAAAAAAACATTGATAAACAGGAATTGCAAAAATTGAAAACTGCACACCAACATCAATTTCTGATCATTCTAAAAAAATTTTAGTTTGCAATCACAAATAAAAGAGAGTACAAAACTTGGCCGCAATGTATGCTGAAAACTGCACAGTTTCATTTTTTGTTTTTTGTGAAACAATGGAAACAAAAGAGTTAAAAACAAACACAAGAAAGCGAAAACTTACAATAGTGCTTAAGAAAATTCCATTTGAAATGAGCTCAATCTAGAAATAATATCCGCCTTTGTTTGTCTTGATAGGGACACATTGCATGTTGATAATCTTTTGCCTATATTTTTGCCAATAATCCGTAAAAAGAGCATTTTTTAAAGTAACTTCACTGACAATCTGGTTCAACAAACTCAGAAAAAATCTAGCAAAAATTTTTTGCGGTTCAAAAAAATTTTCGTTAGAACAGCGGTTAGATATTTAGAATTTTTTGCAAGCTTTTTGCCGGTTTTTAAGCTCAAAATCAGGTGCCGTCAAAAAAAATTGTTGAACTCGAATTGTTTTCTAGTATAATTCAAATGTAATTGAGATTAAAAACAAATGATTAAAAGATTTATTAGGTATCACACAGTTGGTATTATTTTAGGTAATTCAGACAAACAATGATGAATTTTTATGGAAAGTTGAGCAATGTTTATGCAAGTTTTATGCAAGATATGCAAAGTGTTTGCAGTAAATAGATAAGGGTAGTAAAATACTTTTGCTATCGAGAAATGTTCATGATTTTTTGGAAAATTGAAAAAAAGTCAATAAAAAATTCAATTAATTATAGTAGGCAAAAAATAGGACAGCTAGCTCTGAAAAAATTAAAGCCACTGAAAAATACATTTCCGAAATTAGAACATAATAAAATATGTACTCAGAGAAATTATGTCTTAAATTCTGCCCAAATTTGTACTTAATGCCAAATAGTACACCACAACGGTGGTCGCTTCTGCTGATATCAACTGTTGTTTTCAAAAACTCAACTATTGTTAAGGGCAGAAGAACAGTTGTAAAGGGAAATATTGGTCCGAAAACAAATAAAGAATTGCATTCAAATATGTTTCCATAAGAATAATTTTTAATTGCCTTTTTTCTACTACTCATGCACTAAAAATGTGTCATGTCATGCGCGTTCAATGTTGGCTACACTAAACCTAGGTTAGGACTAAAATTGAGTCCAATATCTTTTTATAGGAATTACCCATCAGTATTATTATTTATGATCTAATGTTGACCACGTATAAAAAAAACATCGCAGAAGAATCTTTTAAAGCAAATATGTTTTCTTTCAATTAGATCTAAAGGGTGAAAGCTTAGCAGCTGCGTTATGCAGCGCGAGTTGCTTATGCTAGCTCGAGTTTTACTAAGTTAACGGCAATTCGGTTTCAGCATGATTTTCTCAGCACTACCTGAAGCTGAATTTAAACAGTATCGGATGTTTTCATTACAAAACTGGCCAGCAAAAATTTTGATCGTTTTTCTTTTATTATAGTTAAATTAGATCAACTAAGATCGATATTCGCAGCAGTTAGTCTGATCCGACTACCTCGAAGTCAATTTTCATAAATGTTCTTCAAAATTTGATTTTAGAGTCCGACCCTTTAGGAAAGCTATCATACCTTAATCAATTTTTGCTGGGCATACTGTTCCTATTACCATTGCTGGCAAAGATATAAAAGGATAGCTAGCCAGAAAATGGTCAGTACAAAGTCAAAAATTCAAAACTCAGAAAATCAGTGTTTTGTGAGAGGCTGCTGAACTTCACTTAATTCCTTATGAACCAAACAATTAAAAAAATTGTAAAATAAAATTTAAGTTCTGATCCAATTAGAGACCGACCACAAACTTGCCGTCACCTAACTCAGTGGTTTTGTTGTATTAGCATCAAGAGAAGTTACGTGTACTTTTCACGGCAATCTTTCTGCCAACCTGTTCTATATTCTAAAGACACACTTCTAGCAGTTTTGTCACTTTTGGTTGAGACGAAGTAAAAAAGACCCCTCTACATTTTGAGAAAATGCGTATGCATGCTGTGACATTTGAAAGAGCTTATATGTGGTTCCATTACTTGTCATCATTTTTGAAGAATTTTGATGATTTAGGAAAACATTTTGTTGTTCAATCACATCACTCTAACCGTCACTGCTGTCCAATTTTGCTTCATGTCCGTATTAAAATGTCTACTCTCAACAATCTGTTAACAACTTTTCAATAAAAAAATAACCGAATATCATCGAGAAAATTGCTCTTAAACTACTGGCGAGCAGTTAGTTCCGTCAGTAGTTAGCTGTGCAGCTAAGGGAGACTATTTCAATTGAGGGCAGTGGGGTGGGGTGAGGATGGGGGGAGAAGGGGTGAGCGAGGGGAGAGTGTGTGTGAATACGGTGGAATGACGTGAATGAAGTGAAGGGGTTGGGGGGTTAAAGAGAGGAGATTTCTTAGAACCGCCCTTCATATCATTATTTGATGTCTCTTAAACTGCTTCGCTGATTCGGTGAAACGGATACGTAGAAACTTCAGACTGATGAGAGAACTTAATGCCCTCATCTATACATGTTTGTCCGCTTTAAGGACAAAAACTCAAAAGCGCTTGACAAGAATTCGGTCACACAAAAACTTGCCGGTAGAATACCGGAAACAATTCGAAAAGCTTTGCACTGTAGTCTCTAAACTAGCCTTTTTTATATAAGAATTATTGAACAGAAAAGACAAAAATAATTGCCTATAAACTAGTGTTTGCAAATATGCAGAAAAAGTTTTTAGTTTAAGCTGATGTGATGTTGAGGGTGAATAGTGGCTAATGGGAATCTCTGATGAGAGGCAGTTGATGTTATTTGGGGGTGGGGGGGGGGGGGGGTTACGAATGGGTTGGTGGATAAGGGGGTTGGATTGGTGGTGGGGAGGAGGATGGTTGGGGGTAGGTCCGAGTGGGTGTCTTGTCTCCTGTTTAAATAGACTAGTGGATCTGGTCACCTCCCGACACAAAGTATCAGCAGTTCCTAGAAACTAAATATTAGAAACTAACCCGGGTCGAGGTGTCACCACCATTCAACGCAAAATTATGTAAGATAAGCGGTGAATGCGGTGAAGTTACATATATCAGGCGGTGAATGCGTTGAAAAAACCTTTATCACCTGGTAGCATAACTTCATCGTTGAATTTAGCGCTGAAATTACATAAATTCCCCGCTTTGAAAAAAATTATGTAAGATCAGCAGCGAATGCGATGAAAATACATAAAATCACCGGTTAACTTAGTGGTGAAATAACATAATTTCGCCGCTTAGAAAACGCTTTGAATTGTCCTTCGTTCAACAAAGTAAAGATACATTTCTTAAAAGACGCACAGAAAATTTACTAACGAATAACCATACATCTTTTTGAAACTTTTTTAAGCGATGAATTTATGAAATTTCACCACTAGAGTAAGCAGTGAACTTACATAGTTTCATCGCATTCCCCACATTTCACCTATAAAATTTTTAATTTCACCGCTTATCCTACAAAAATTTGTAAATGTTTTATAAAAAAGAAAGTGAATTTGATTTAAATTCAAAACAAATAAGTTAGATTTTAGTGAGAAGTGGCGAAGTGGAAGAAGAAGTGGCTGACATGCAGGAGATCAGAGGTTCGAATGCAAGGAAGGTAACAAGTAGTAAGTGGTGAAATGTGGTGAATTTTTGTAAGTTCATCGCTTACTCTAGCGGTGAACTTACATAATCTCACCGCATTCACCTCATTTCACCGCAAAATTATGTACGAAATCTGCGGTGAAAAAACCGAGTTCTCAACGCTTATCTTGCATATTTTTACAAATTTTTCTCGAGCCGGGAAGCTACTGTTAAGGTTCAACGATAGAAAACAAATCAAATTGAACTTTCTAAACCAGAAGTCAATATTCGAAAAAAATAAGTCCAAATCAAAAAAATAGCTAGACAATTCTTGAAAATCAATCCCAGAAAGTGGCCGAAAAAAATACTGAACCTGACCGGCAGACCATTGCATGCCAAACAGACAAAGAGCCTCACAACTTTAACAAACTCCGAGAAAAACAAAAAAAGTTTGATAAAATTCTCAAAACTTACCACATGAAAGCCAAAATATTATCCTTAATTTTTTCCTAACTGACAACAAAAGCACGAGCTTTAAAAGAGTTTATTGGACTTCCAAGACAAAAACTGAAACAAAGAATAATAGTTAATAGAAAACTGAAAAAAGGCGCAATTTTTTTCTTTAAAAGTCGCTAATAAGAAACCTTTTGCAAACCTTTTAAAATCCTTTTGAAAAACAGCAAATGTTAAAATTGTTTTCAATCTCTCTGTAGTGCAAATTACTGCAGGCATGATTTGCAGTAGTCCTGCAACTTTTATTCAAAGTCTGCAAATTTTATTCAAAAGAACTGCAAATTTTATTGAAAATACTGAAAACTTTTTGAAAGGTTGCTAAACTTTATGTTGATACTATCCTCACAACCATTTTATTGTCTCTGTAAACTATTGAGTGGCAAATCTCTCCTCAGCAAACTAGAAAGATTGAAAACTGAAAAAAAAACAAGAAATATCCTAAAAATTAAAATTTTGCAAAAAAATTGTTATCATTTGAATTGTATAACTTTGCCTAATCGAATCAGGTAGCACAATAATCAGGCAGAAAATTTATAATCAAATACTCGCGAAACGTTAATCAACCTAACAAAACTCGAAAACTGAACCATTCTTGATTCAAAAACTACAAAACTGATCTTCTCATCGAAAGATTAGACCTCCTTAGTATTTGAAAATTTTGAGCACTTGAAAAACTGCAAATTACGGCTCATGGTTTTCAATGAAACGTAATACCAACTGTGTACTACCTGTTTATCCCGTTTTCAAATATCAAGTCATGGAAAAATGAGTAAAAACGTCTTACAAAAAAACATAGCCGGACAAGTTTTGATCTACAATTCAAAAATTTTTCGATTCAAAAACCAAAAAACTAGACCCATAGTTGACAACAAGTGCATTAGGAAAACCAATCAAAAATGCAAAAACATGAAAGAACAGTAAAAGTAAATTTAAATTTCAGCATGTGAACAAAAAACCCCTAGCAGGAAAGCGAGTTTTTGTTTCACATTAGCTCAACATTAGCTCCGCTTTATTAGCTCAATTTTAAATTCAGATTAAAAACATTTAACTCAAACCGAGCTTCATTCCACTTCCTGTTTAGGCGTGACCGAATTTGTAATGTAACGTTAATTCCTCCTCAAAAATCATTAAACTTCGTGACCAGATTTTAAAAGCAACACAGCCCAAACGACTCCAAAAAACACAGCCGTCCAAAAAACACAGTTTCTGATAGAAGTAAGCGTCAAAGAAGATATAATAACGATGATATATTGGAAGAAACAAAAAAATCATCAAAAAAGTTAAGTAACCCAACCAAAATTTACAACAAGTTCGGTAAACTTTTCAGTTTGTACAAATCCAAAAGTAAAGCGTTATTTGACTCCATCGAGACATCAGAAAATCTGACACAACTTCTCACAAGCAATTTTAAGCAAGCAAAAATTTCTCATGGTGAAACAAAAGGACAAAACTATATCAAACTGTGTAAAATTGTAACAACTTTTCTCAAACTTTTCGTCGAAAATGAACAAAATGATATGTACCAAGGAATATGTATTTGACTTGTAATAAATACTGCCAAAGAGCAGTAGGCCAATATACAGTCAAGACAAAGCAAAATACAAAACGGGCGTGTAGCTGAATATTCTGAGGAATGGAAAATTAGTTGAAATTCATTGAAATTCTTCTAAAACTCCGATAAATAATAATAATAATAATACTAATAATAATAATAATAATAATAATAATAATAATAATAATAATAATAATAATAATAATAATAATAATAATAACGATAATAATAATAATAATAATAATAATAATAATAATAACAATAATAATAATAATAATAAAAATAATAATAACGATAATAATAAAAATAATAATAATAACAATAATAATAAAAATAATAGTAATAATAATATTAATAAAACTAATATTAATATTTTTATTAATAATTAAAATGACAGTAAAAATAATAATAATAATAATATTAATAATAATAATAATAATAATAATAATAATAATAATAATAATAATAATAATAATAATAATAATAATAGTAATAATAATAATAATACTAATAATAATAATAATAATAATAATAATATTAATAATAATAATAATAATAATAATAATAATAATAATAATGATAATAATAATAATAATAATAATAATAATAATAATAATAATAATAATAACAATTGTGGTTCCTACGCAATCAATCGAAAGTTACCCTGCATAACAAAGCGTTTTGCAAACGTACAACATTCTTTTTAAAGAAAACTAGTAGTGAACGAAACAACCACTTTCTTTTTTCTCAGCTTTGGAATTGGTTCAAAAATTATATTTTTTCAAACCCCTTGAACTTCCGGTTTTCATGTTGGCTCATTTTTCAAAAAAGCTTAGCCGGAATATTGCTGATTGGACCCAAAGTATAATTTCCCTTAGACCCCAGCAAAACGTACTCAGCAGAAAATAAAAGATCACTTTTTCAGATCATTTTCAGCGATCAATTTTTTACAGAAAAACTGGGACCAAAAAAGATAAAAACAAATTCTGAAAATTTTTCCCTAAAAAGTTGTCGGAAGTTGCAACTCCAGGCCAATTAGTTCACGCAAAAAGTCCATTAGGTTGAGAATCTGCTAACGTCATGCCGAACAAAATTTCAAATGAATCCAAATTGATTGATCTTTAAATCTGAGAAAAAAGCAATGGTAGCGAAATAAAAATTAATTTCGTAACACAAAATTATTGCACAAAGAACCGTACAATTTGTGAGATGTCGAATTCTAGGGATGTTTGGTATGTCCCTGCGTTTAATCAGTAACTACCGATTCGCCTTCATTACAACAAAAAAACTTCGAGAGAGCAAAATTTAACAAAACATATTAAAACTAATTTTCTTCAATTGTTTCATTGAAAGGTGGCCATTCAAATTTTCATCTGTAAAATGCAGTAATAGAGCATTAAAAATTTTCTAAATAGGTAGACGATAAATAACTGGTCCCAAAAAATATCCAAAAAGCATAAAAACAGAAGAACTAAGATGAAAATTTATAAATTTGTCAAAATTAAATCATCTTCTTCGACGGAATTTACGTAAAATAGCAATTCACTCAAAAAGTCAATAATTTAGCTTAAAATTTCACTTTCAAACCCACTCACAAAAACAAAAATGATTAGTATAAATATAAATAAAACTGTGAAAAAGCGTGCAAAAATACAAAAACAATTAGCTCAAAGTTGCAAAGAATGTTTGATAGCTTGCGATTGATAAAATAGATTATAAACGCACATTTACGAGTTGTTAGAGATGTCAAGAGTTATAGCCATGTTTGCTGGAAGAATTAGAGTTCAAACTATTAATTTGATTTGAATAAGAATGTGATCAGGAGTTTGCGCGCTTCATGCAAAGTTTTTCACACTCACTTTTCTCGCTTTTCTTGAAAGCCGGCTTGAAAAAGCCACCTCTCTCTCTCTCTATCTATCTATCTATCTCTCTCACTCTCTCCCCCCCTCTCTCCTTCTGTTGCTGCCGCCCCTCAGCTGCTGTTATTTGGCGTAATGTCATCATATCTGATCCTCATTACCAATGAGAGTTAGTGGAATGGTTATCAATATTTTTATGACTCCAGTTTTTGCTATTTTTTTGATAAATTTTTTTTCAAAAGTTTGGAAAATTATAATCATGTTCCAAGTGTATGGATCTTTATGAGCCAGTGAAACTATTTAAAGTTTGAAATAGGGATAGTGGATAGTCTCTGGAGACGATGAAATGGTTTTGAAGATTTCAATATCGTGAATTTTAGCAAGATTTTGCTAAAATTTGCCATTGTTTTCAAAATTTTTGAACATTTTTTTCCTTTTCTGAGTTTAACGATCATTACTGGTCTAAGAAGATTTTTAAGTCAGCAGATGGATTACTTGACAAAAGACAAGAGACAAAAAATTAGTTTGAACATTTTCACTTTGAAATCTGGAAGGTTTTTTTAAATCTTGCAACATTTTGCAAACTTTTAAAATATCAGTTTTTTTATTTGATTTATTTACTTACAAGGCTGGAAAACTATAGTTGCAGAGTCGAGTCAAGCGTGACTAGCTACTGATGAAGCCAACCGCTCGCTGGTCGTTTGAGAGCAATTGTTCCGGCGTTAGTTGGTTATGTTTTTTTTTTCAATTTCTAATACAAATTCTTAGGGAATTTCTAATACAAAATTTTAGTTAACGCGGGAGTCAGTATGCTGATGGAAGCTATAGAGTCGTTTTCTTTGTTTCCGCAGACCTTATAATAATTTTAAACTGTAAAGTGGCTGAAAGTTACTCTAAAAAATTTTCAAAAACAAGAATTTAGTTGTTTTCAGTTTGTCACTCTTATTGAATTATCTGCTCAGGCATGTTGCTCCAAAATTTCTAAATTACGTAAATTATTTTGCTTTTATCGACAATCTGCAGGTTAAAATTTAACAATTTAGTAAATTTATGGGTTTAGCACAGTTATTGGTTCAATTTCACTTTTCGAAAAAAGTTTAACCTGAATGCTTATATTGAAATGTTAATTTAAACGTCTGTTTCTCTCTCTCTCTCTCTCTCTCTCTCTCTCTCTCTCTCTCTCTCTCTCTCTCTCTCTCTTCTCGTCACTCTTCCATTCTGTTTAACGATTAAATAAAATCAAAACTTCAACGCACGCTACCTTGACTACTAGTCATGTTTCAGAACAGCCCGACTAATTACATAATAGAATAGAACTGGCTAACGTCGGGCTAAATGCTCTCGAAAGACTGTTCAGCGGTTGACTTCTTCAGTTGCTAGCTAAGGTTTATTTTGATTTAGGAGGCGTGCTGAGAGTGTGGCGTTGGGGGAGGATGCACGGGAGTGTGTGTGTGTGAGGGGGGGGGCAAGAGGAGCATTGGAGTGGAGGTGTTTGGCGGCGTCAAACTCGCACACTGTCTGGTCAACAGAAAGGCTCTAAGAGAACCCAATACCCTCCCTCACGGGCGTTAACTGTTTGTCCCGTTTTTGTAGACACAAAGTCAAACGGGTCAGACAAAAAAATATCAACTGAAAAATCAATTAAAATTGGCCAGTACTAATATAATTGCCACAACTTTTGTGTGAGCGCAGTTAATCACCATAGCTGCTGTTCGAGTCATAGAAAAAGAAAGCCATAACGCCTCTTGGAGTCATAAATGACAGCGACCCGATGCAATTCAGGTTTCTTGTGTTGTAAGCAACTCAGAGTATTAATGCAATCCAAATTCTTTGGATTGTAACAAACCTGTAGAATACCAATACTCCTCTTTGAATCGCAACAAGACTGCACTACTAAAATAGTTGCTAATAACTTTGTTTGGAACCAATTAATCAAAAAAAATCTGATTGATAAATAATTGCTTAAAAGTCTCTCATTGCTAATTGCGGATTCAGAAAACCAATTGCCGATTGGGTGCTAGCCACGTCATGTATGAAATTTTAGTCTCATAACTGGCACTGACAAAATAGGCAAAATAAATTCAGGATATTTATTTTTCGGCCATTTGAAGAATGTTAAAGTGAGTTCAAGTAAAATTGATTACGCTATCATAAAAATGAGTGGCGTGCATTTTCGCCACTGATATCCATGTTTAGCGTATCGATCTTTTCACGGCAGAACAATTGAACATGTTAGAGTATACACTCTAGTAAATAAGTTGTGATCATAAGATGGAGCTTGAAATGATAGCTCAATATAGAAGAGCATAGTAAGACTCTCGCAATGTGGACCAGTTGGCTCAGTAGAGAGGACAGGATTGCAACCAATTAAGAGATTGTGGGGTCGCAACCCACAAAGGTCCCAAACTTTACTCTCACTATAATGGTGTTGACATTGAATCAACATAACGAGCAAAGAGTTGCTCTAATAGAAGAAAAGTGGAAAAAATTTGGGAAGATAGTGTCATTGTTGACCACAAAACGCCCGAAAACAAAAAATACTTTCTGTGGCACAATGACTCGCCAGTTGCCGAGAAAATAATCTTCAGAACCGATTATCACACCAAAAACTAGAAGCATTTCGCATATAGATATTGATTGCAATAAGTAATTACGTTGTTTTATTCAAAATGAGGTCCCGGGTCGAAGTTTTGTCAAAAAATAATGTAAGATTAGCGGTGAATAGCGGTGAAAAAAAACTTTTTTTCACCGCAAAGCACCCGCATCTTTTAGCGTTGAATGCGTTTAGCGAATCTTTTAGCGGTGAATTTTTGTAAGAATTGCGTTGAATTTTGCGGTGAAAATTTTTTTTCACTGCATCCTGCTTGTAGCGGCGAAAAATTTTCTTTCACCGCTTAAGCGCTGAAAATAAATTTTTCACCGCTTAAAAGTTTTTTTTTCACCGCATTCATCGCATTGAACGCAAATCTTACACTTTTACTCAAATTCACCGCAAATCTTACATCTTTTAGCGATTTTTAGCGGTGACACCTCGACCCGGGGTAAACCTATAATATGATCCTTCAAAATTCAGAGAACGCGGAAGAATTAACTCAAGTTCTGATAAAAAATTAAATTGAAGCACGAATGAAACCAATTTTCATATATAATATATTGTGAGGTTTTGGTGAGTGATTGATCATAGCCTATCAATGTGTATTGCTTTGCCCATTTTGGCCAGTTCCTGTTTGAATGTCTCCCTTTCTGACTCCAACAGCTGTGCTAGCATGTGTTGTCTCACCTGAAAAAAAAAGATTTCTGATGTAAAATTTCAAATGGCTGTCTCCTCGATATCGTTCAAACATCCATTAAATTGTTTATAAACGATAGAAATATTGAGATCCGTTTGTGCCCCCCCCCCTCCCCCCGGTACGTTTTGCACCCTCGTTTAGTTTATCGAGCACGAGCACTTCCATAATAAATCAGTATGTAGAAATAAGGTACGTTCGCGTTGGCGAGTGGGTTGCAAATAATAGTGCACCCACTAATCTGGGGGCACATAAGGATTATTATTATCATTTCAGTGGCACATTATATCATTGACACCAATAGGGACAGATTTTTCATTTTTTTTGCTTCTATGTAAATCATATCTTATAAAGCATATCTAAGTCTAATACTAAAATTGATCCATTCAAATGGTATTATTTTTTTGTCTCCTTGTGTGGTTTGAAAGAAGCCACATGTCATCATAGTATCTAAAATTCAAATGTACTGAACGGCAAAAGAAAGTTAGCACCCCCTATTTTCACGAAGTAAAACTTCAATTTTTAAAGCAATATTACTCCAACTAAAAAACATAACATAACCGACTAACGTCGGGCGAATTGCTCTCAAACGACCGGCGAGCGGTTGGCTTCGTCAGTAGCTAGCCACGGGGGTGCACCGGGGGGCTTATGGGGGGCAACACTGGGTTGGGGGGCAACAGCGCGGTGGGGGGGCAATAGTGGGGTGGGGGTCAACAGGGGGGGGGGGAGGTGTCTCAACCTCTAAGATCCGCCCTTCACACTATAAGTATAAGTATAAGTCTCCAAAACAGTTTGAGCTGAAACAGAGCTGAAAGGCTCTAAGAGCACTTAATGCCCGCTGGGCGCTACCTGTTTATCCCGTTTTTGAGGACGAAAAGTCAAAAGCGTCAGACGAAAAATTGGTCAAGCAAAAAATCGCATAAAAAAAGACCGACAGGACTAATATAATTGCTACAAACTTCGTTTGAGAGCAATTAATCAAATTACGAAAACAGTTTTTTTGCACAATTGATCCCTCATAACGTTTTTTTTACTGTGAAAATTGGATGAAGTTCATCAACTTTACATTGGGCTTTCTGGTTAAGTGAACGTTGCATTTTGTCTGAATCTCATAGGTAGACGAAAGGACTAGTGTACGGAATCAATGGTGTATAAATTGTAATTGAAATTTGATTTAAAGTTGGGGTAATATTGCCTTCAAAATTGAATTTTTACTTGTAAAAATAGGGCGCGCTAACTTACATTCGCCATTCAGAGTAGATTATAATTTCACTAACCGATCTCACATTCTTCGGCCTTGGAAGAACAAAAACTTTGTCACTCATCGAGGGACTTAGTGCCAGGACACAATTAAGGGCGTTTGCGTCCAAGTGCTGGGTACGCACGAGGGGGCTAAGTTCTGTTTTCTACTTTACTTAGAGAACCAAATGTACGTTGAATGTGAATTTCAATTAATACCAAAAAGAACAACTGTGATGATTATTGAAAGAGTTTGCTGATCTGTCAGTTTTCCTCATTTTTCCTACTCCATGGTAAATGGACGCAATTTGAACAGCATTCAAACCTCGGACTCAACTTTTGCCACTTTCATTTAGCTTTCCGCCAATATAAAAACGTTTATTGTCAACTTTAACAATGCCATTTTAATTCGAAAACCGCAGCTATACGGAAATAAAGCTGAACACTTCGAAAAAAATATTTCAAAAAATTTGAAGCTCTAACGTTCACTTCCAACTGACAAGACTCATAGGAATCGTCCAATAAACTGATGTTGTGATGGTTTTTCCCTTTTAACTGAACCATCACTACAATTTTGAATCATTAAAATTAAAACTACCGTGTTTAACAATAAATGATTTGTCCAGCGACTTCCTTTGTGTTTTAGGTGTTTTAGGTGGATCAATCAGTTCAATTTTTGAAAAAAAAATTCACAGCAAAAAAATGTAACTATAATTTTCTGTAGCTTGGCTGTTGGGAAATATGCTCTACCGCAGGGGCATAATTATGTCGCTTTTGAAAACTATTGACCGTTTTTATATCTACACTGCACATAACCACTTGGTCAAAAAGTTTGTTCCTTTCCTTTTCAGTGCTGCTTTTAAGTTGTTTCTAAGTTTCTCTTGCGAACCTCGACGTCTGGTTTTTCCATTGCAAAAAAATTGCGTACAAAAGATGTTTTAGCTTCGCTATTTCATGTTCAATCAGGATTCACATTCTCAAGCGGAAAAACCGTATTGTTGTTGTTGTTTGTGTTGTTGAAAGTTCACAGATTTGTTGTAGAAACGAGATTCCAGTATTCAATTTTGAAAAGAGTCCTTTTTTCTCTGCCCCTGTTGCAGTCACTGAAGAAGCACCAAGTGAAACTGTTGCTTTACATATATCTTTCTTCAAAGAACTTCCGCATTGTCTCACTAAAACCAATTTTCAGTGTGTTTGTATCCAATATGCCGAGGCAGTTTTTTCAGAACTCTTTATGTCCGGAATACAAAATTACCTCTCGGTTTTTCTGTTCACCTGTTCTTCAAGTTAAATGCATCGCAGACTATTTCAGAGAATGATTTTCTGAGCAGTAGGACATCATTCAATTTCTTGAACATAGTCAGTGGCAGCAGGGTTAGCTTCCTCAGTTGGTTGGCAAAGTCGGAGTTCTTCTCTTTCTATTGACACAGTTCCAAGTTCTTGCAGTCACTCTTTGTTATTCATTCCATACCAAAGCGATGGAAGAATCAGAGATCTAAACAGTCTTAGCTTCACCTCTTGACTAACTATAAAAGTCACAATGCGTCGATGAAGACACGGAACTCTATTTTCCTTTACTAACCTGTGATTTAGGTTAATTTTACAAATAAGGTTATCATTGAAAAGTCCTGAACTGCCTTACCAAAAATCTGGAATCTACCCTTTTAACAGCAACTCCGCTTTCATAATTCTGATTGCTACGTTTACGCATTTTCTATCGCCTAGTCTATTTTGTTCTCTTCGACCCTTTATTCGATTGACTGCAGTTGCGACCGGATCTCGTCTGCACATCTGTTGATTGCAAAGATTTTTAGAGCATCCGCAAAATTGAAGGGCTGCGATAACCATAACACTCCTGGAATGTGGTTGAAGATTGTGCAACAGAATAGGGGACGATCAGGAGCGATCCTCGTGGTATACTGCTTCTGATTTTTAATTCAACTGACCTGACATTATCAACTCTCACAAACTGTCCCCTATTGGTAAAATAGTCAATTATCAACTCTAGAAGGCATCCGCTTACTTCAGTTTGTATCACTTCTTTTCAGGAGTTCCAATTCAGGCACCCAATTGAATGCTATAGAGAAATCTGAATAAAAGGCCACAATCTTGACTGTAATCGTTATATCGTCTTTGAAAATTTCAATGTGTTTGTGCTTACCAGGCGTTTACGTGCAAAATTATGTTGAAATGCAAAAAGATTCCGGTAAAAAACTGATTATACAATGGCTCGTATATACACTTCGCCAAGACCTTGCTCTCTATATTCTGCAAGTACACAACCCTACAGTTTTCTAACCGTTTTCTATCTCCTTTTTTGTAGGTCGGCGTTTCCGCGGCTACCTTCCAGCTGCTAGGAATTTTTCTCCTTCCCCTAATGTTCTTGAACAGTTTATTTATTTCAAATCCATTTATCTGAAACCTATTTAAAACTATTTATTTAAAATATTCACAAGAATATATGAACCAAATGTCTATGTTTCTCGTACAGATGTGGTGTTTTACAGCAGTTTTTCTAACAGAGAGTGCAAAATGACATTTTCAGGAGCTCGGGATAGTACATAACTGGGCGCTAAAAACCTTCAGACAAAACATAGCAATTTAAAGTTAATTGGTGAAAAATTGTATACGAGGCCTAAACCTGCTAGTTTTTTTTTTCTCATCAGCTGTTTTTTGGGGTTTGGTAAATCTTTGGATCTTTTTTAAATTTCAAGGCTCTAATAAGGTTCTTTTCCTTGGTTTGTTAATGAAAAAAAGTTGGATACAATGAGTTCACCCCATAAATTGTGACAATGATTACAAAAGCTTATGTACAAATATTGTTGACGCAGCAATAGTGCTATCTGAATACACGGCTATTACTGCTAAATAACAACCAGAAAACAAAACAAAAGGGTATCAAAATTTCCTCCAAATTTCAAACACAGGGGTGGAACATGTTGAATTTTTACCCTTTGATTCTTTAAATGACTCTTTACAGTTAAAGAGATCAAAACACCCGTCGAGACTTGTACCGGGCACTGGGGCGCAAGCACCCTTGTTCCAAGACACGAAGTTTTTTTTGGCCGCTAAGGTTAAGGCTCCAAGTGCTATACTTCTGTACTACGATATGGTGACTAACTTAGGTTAATCAAGTGGTGAAGCAAAGTAGGACAAGAAACTTAAAATTTTTTCAACATTCGTATTTCTTCCTGTCTAAAAGTATAAGTATATGTAAGAGCATAGTTCTTAGACACAAAGGCACGGGGGGGGGGACCTGTAGGGCACGCAAAATTAGATGTAGGAGAGCAAATAAGAGGGCATGAGACTTCGACAAATTGTGGATTTCGTTTTTTTTGAGGTACGAGCGATATTAGAGAGTAACTTCTTTGAGGGAGTTATAATGTTGATTTCACTGTATAAATTTTGCTCGTTAGTTGGTTCTTTTATCGTTAGCAAAAAAGGGATTTGTCAAATAAATCTTAAGAAAGATTCTGTACCTTGATTAGCGCTCTTTTGGCCAGTCTGAATTCTTCCCTGATCGTGGCTCTGTCTTTCTTAGCCTTCTTCTCCATCGCCAGACCATCCAGCTGTTCCATCCAATCAGAGCGTAGCTGCTGCTGCTCATAACTGCAACATGAACAAACATTCTCTACTCGGTAGATTGCTCGGCTTTTCCCCATTACAGCCCTTCCAGTAATTTAACCCGCAAAATAGAGTTTTTGATCTATTTTTTCCCCATCCCCACAGCAAATGCTATGATTGATCCAGTTACATATTAATTGAAGATATAAATATATATATATATATATATATATATATATATATATATATATATATATATATATATATATATATATATATACATACGGATTATATATATATATATAATATATATATATATATATATATATATATGTATATATATATATATATATATATATAACTCTACTATGTAAAGATTTGTAAGTGCACCTGCCCGGGCCGAGGTGTCAACGCTAAAAAACGCAAAATTGCAAAATTATGTACGATTGAAGATTGGCGTTGAATGCGTTGATTTTATGTAAGATCTGAGCCTGATCGTAGATCTTACAAAAATTCAACGCATTCAACGCTAGTCTTACATAATTTTGCGTTGAATTTTGGCGTAGATCTACATATTTAGCGTTGAATTTTAGCGTTGATCTTACATAAATTCAACGCATTTATAAACTCTGACGAAAACGATCAGTAGTTCGATGATTCAATTCGTTAGATAATCTCCATACAAGCATAAAGCAACGTATAACTGTAAAACGTACAAAGCCACGTATTAGTATTATCAACGATCAAGACAACAAGTGGATCTTAGACGGCGAGATTTTTGTTGTTCATTTAACAGGTTTTTTCGTCTGATGTCATTGACCTCCAATCGGTTCCTATTCAATCGACAATTGTCTAGAAAACCTAAAAATATTAAGCCAAAAACCAGCTTAATCGATACATATAGTGGTTGTATTTACTTAAAATTAGGTCAAATGAAATTTTTCGGAACTTTCTACGTATATTAGAACGTATTTAAATCTTATTTTAAAGTTAAGAAATACTCGATTCTGATTGGCTAATAATTCGTCCATTTACTACGTAACATTCTCCGGCCCGGAAGAAGATGTTGGGAAAACTGGTACAAGTTTTACAAGAGGGCGGACGAGTGAACCGGTCGACGTACGTAAAACGGCGGAGCGCGCGACGTTCTCGGAGCCGTAACGGAGTTCCACAATCCAAGCGGTTGGGTAGTAACTTCTAGGGTTGGTTTCCTCAACTATCCAAACCAAGTCATCGGTCTTAAGGTGTTGCTCGGCAGGCGCCTGCCACTTAGAGCGTCGGTTCAGCATCGGTACGTACTCTTTGATCCAACGAAACCAGATCGCATTAGCGTATGACTGCGCACGGGCGTAACGTTTACGATGGTCAAGCTCCTTATTGCCGACAACAGACGGAATACCGGTAGAGTATTCTCCTAAAAGAAAGTGGTTGGGCGTTAAAGCGTTCAAATCGCACGGATCGGTGCTTACGGGTGTTGAAGGACGCGAATTGAGAGCATTCTCCACGAGACAAAAGGTAGTATGCAGTATCTCATCCGTGAAGCGACGCGTGCCAAAAACAGTATACAACACGCGCTTGAAGCTGCCTACCTACCTCTCCCAGATACCACCTTGATGTGGTGCGCTGGGTGGACTGAATCTCCACTTTATGCCTTTGTGAGCGAGCTCAGCTGCAATGTTGACAATGTTCCACTTTTCGACACTTTCTCGGAGCTCTTTCTCCGCTCCAATAAAGTTTGTGACATTGTCCGACCAAACCATGGCAGGTGTACCCCTACGTGACACAAACCGCTCAACTCCCATAACACAAGAACTAGTGTGCATGGATGTAACTATCTCGACATGGACAGCGCGAGTAGTGAGACAGGTGAAGAGGAAGCCCCACCTTATCTCAGTAGTACGGCGGACAGTAACATAGAATGGCCCAAAGCAGTCAACGCCAGTGTTCGTGAAGGGAGGAGACTGGTAAGCAAGTCTCTCCTTAGGTAAGTCAGACATGATTGGTTGCATAGTTACAGCTGGGAATTCTCGGCATCTCAGGCAGTTTGCTTTGACGGAACGCAAGGATGATCTTAGTTTCAGTACTGTATAATGTTCCTGCACAATTGATCTTAGGTATTCACTGCCTTGATGATAATGCTTTACGTGCGTGTGTTCAAGGAACAGTTTTACAAACGGATGACGTGCGTCTAAGATGATTGGGTACTTTAAGTTAAACCCAACTTCAATTAACCGCTTGATGCGGCCTGAGGAACGGATTAGCCCATTTGGACTAATAAACGGTGAATGTGGAGCAATTCGGCTACTCCGTTTGACGAAATTATTGTCATGAAGATCTTTCCTTTCGGCTTCAAAAGACTCTCCTTGCATCAAGTACTGTAGATGACACTCGGCTTCGTCAAGCTCAGTAGGGTCAGTAATGCTACAACCGAGATTACGGTAGCCGGCATGTTTCGGCAAAAGCCGGAGAACGTATGCGGCAATGCGCAAGTACTTTTGATAAGAACTAAACTTATCAAATGGGAATAACGACGGAACGGGAGTTGTCTGTTTCTTAACAGATGTAGGGAGAGAAACAGTGTCTTCTATAGTGACTGCTTGGTTGACGCCAAGTTTGATGTTATTAATGACGTCTTTGTTCGGTACAAACGGTAAACGTGAATTAGTTAAGAAATGTGGACCTTTGACCCAACTGCTTAGTTGCAAAATCTCAGCGGACATTCCACGCGTGCCAACGTCACCTGGATTATTCTTAGTTGCGACGTGGTTCCATTGGTCAACGCTGGTATACTCCAAAATTTGGCAAACACGGTTTGCAAAAAAAAAGTTGGTTGCTTTTCATTTGAGTTAATCCATTGGAGAACCGTCGTGCTGTCTGTCCACATGAATACTGGGTTAACAGATACAGTAAGTGCTTGCATAATCTCCCTTTTCAATCGAGCAGCAAGTAGAGCTGCTTGCAACTCCAGTTTTGGGACAGTCATTACTTTCATTGGCGCCACGCCCGTTTTCCCCAAAACAAACGCAAGCTCTGTTTTTACCCTGCCCGTAGAATTTGTTACTCGGGTTTGAAGAAATGCGACGGCACTAAAAATATCCTGGGAACTGTCACCACACATGTGCAATTCCACATTATCAAAGGGTCCACTAAAGTAACTTCGGGGAATTTTGATGTTTTCAAGATTTGGTAAGTCCGCACTCCAAACGAAAAATCTTTGAACCATGTCCTGTGGGAGCTCGTCATCCCATGGTTGTCCTGTGACACGCCAGATGTCTTTTAGGAGCAGTCGCGCACCAACGGTACAGGGTGCGACAAGACCAATGGGGTCAAAGACTTTCGAGACGAGACTTAAGAACAAGCGTTGCGTGAGAGACTTGGTGATAGCGCAGCTTGTACCCCTACTCACAACTAAAGTGTCATTAGTATGATCTCACTTTAGCCCAAGCACGTGCGATGAATCCTCTTGACATGAAACAATAACCTTGGGCTCAGTAGATTGAGGAGAACCATCAATTCGGTCAGCGAGATTTGGCACATTGCTTACGAACTTTGTAAGCTTGAATCCACCGAGATGGAGAAGATGTACCAATTCCTTTGATCTATTGATGGCTTTCTCAGGAGACTCCACTGAGTCAAGGTAATCGTCCATGTAAAAGTTTTCAAGGACGGCTTTTGCAGCTTCGGGGTAAAACTTAGCGTTGCCTCTCGCAGTGCGTTGCAGTGCATAGTTGGCGCATGTAGGCGAGTCTTTAGCCCCGAATATGTGGCGCGTATATTGATACACTACAACGTTAGTTGCGGGGTCCTCCCGTCACAGAAAGCGAAGTGATGGTTGATCTGATGGTAATACGCCAACCTGTAGAAACATTCCCTCGATGTCGGCAGAGATGGCATATGGATGTTGTCGGAAGCGAAGAAGTACGTGAATAAGGTTTTGGAGGAGATCAGGGCCATTGAGCAAGCACCTATTGAGTGAGGCACCATGAAAATTTGCTGCTCTATTGAGCACCCTACGCACCTTACCCGGTTTGTTCGGGTTTAAAACCGGATGGTGGGGTAGGTACCACTCTTTATCGGACCGGTTCTCAACCTTGTGAGCGTCCGGAACCTCAATTACATACCCTTTATTTAGATCTTTCTTGATGGTACTAGTATACTTGTCCCTAAGGTCTTCATCCTTGGCCAATCGTTTTTCGAGAGACTTTAATTGCACAAGGGAGGAGAAATAAATATTTGGGAGCTGGGTGTTGTCTGCTGCCCACAACATTCCGACATCGTATCTCAGGCCATTGTGTATGGTGTTAGTTTCAAGGATTTCGTGAGCCCTTGCGCCTGCTGCAGAGCTTGAGTCGACCTGCTTGTCTGCCCCGAATGATTCAATGTCGTACCATGACTTTACTTGACTTACTAACTCATTGTCATGTTCGATATTCACTTGAAAGCACGTTGAGGTTATACAAGAACTTGATGGTAACGGACCGCTTAATACCCAACCTATGAGTAAGCGTACGGCAACGGGTAAACGCTTCTCATCGGCAGAGAAGTATTCTAACGGGCGGATGGCATGATAGACATCTTGTCCGAGTATCATCTCAATGTCTTTATAGGAATTTGTCACGGGATCAAGGACTGCTAAGTCTGGGTAAGTTTCGTGCAGGGCCTGTACAATAATTATATCAGAGCCGACGTTCAGACTCTCTTTAACGAAAGGAATGATGATGAATGGTTCGAAATCCTGATGTTCTCTCGGTTTCACAGTAACTTCAACAACCCTAATATCAACTACTTCCTCGGTATTAATACCCTTAACAGTTAGCTTTAGTGCTTTACCGTGCAAACCGAGTCTATCTGCGAGACTACCGGCCACCCAAGAGTTACTGCAGGCGGTATCACACAAAACTAATGCCTTGGTATCTACACCGGACGAATTGACCGACTGCAATTCCGTTACCTGAAGGAGCCCCTTAACATCAGTAACAAATGACATTATTGTGGTCTTATTAGACGACTGTTGACTAGTGGTTGCTTTACTTTGACCTGTGCTGCCAGAAGGCTGAGTGGTATGAGAATTTGTTGACTGTTTTGTTGGGAAAACCCTATCTGCTCCATGCAATACCGTGTTATGCGAACTATTGCACCCCTCTGCTGGGCACTTTCTTGGTTGAGGGCACTGGCGGAACGTTTGCTTCTCGCGTAAGCACAAAAAGCAAAGTTTACTATCCCCCACCAACTTAGCTCTCTGGGTTGGAGTCTTTTCCTTGAAAACTCGACACTCTCATAGCCGGTGGTTACCTTTGCATACAATACAGCAAGAGTAAGTGTTTGTGGAAGAAGATGGCATTTGCTTCTTTGTTTCCTTTTGTTGCGAATTTGATGCAAACACTTTTAAGGCTGTTTTGGTCTCGGTTAATGAAGTGCTGTTATCTTCAGGCCTTGCCTTGGTTGCGCTTTGTTTCAAAAGATCATGGGCCTCAGCCTTTTGTTTGAGCCAATCGTTAAAATCAAGGAGGGTAGGTTTAACCCAGTGCTTCTTAACCGTGAAGAGCGACCATAACTCTTTCATGTTTGGTGGTAACTTCTGTACCGCTTGGTTAAGTAGGGAAGCGCTTTTCAAGTCAGCATCATATGATAGTGACTTGAAAACCCCAACGAGGCTGGATATGGCTGCAGAATAGTTAATGCTGTTATCACTATTGTGCGTTTTAAGAGGCGGAAAATTGCTTAGTTTATCCAAGTGTGCACTTGCGACTGCCTGTGGCTGGCCAAATTTACGTTCTAAATTCTTTAGTGCATCCTTGTACCTTGAACCACAGTAAGCGAACTCGGTGATTGCAATCTTTGCTTTACCGGTGACGACGGTTTTGAGGTATGTCAATTTAACGTCATCAGTTAGCGATTGCGAGTCAATCGCGCTTTTGAATTGATCATACCACTCGTGCCATTGTAATGGATCGTCATTATACTGAGCAAGTTTCCATTCTGACAAGGGGTCATTTTTCTTGCTGGTTATAGCATCAGCTAATTCCCTAATCAATGACGCATTGTCCTGTATCAGAGGGGCAGGTGCAGACACCTGCGGACCGCTCCAACTCAACGGAGTGGGCTCAACATAAGGGTATGTTGGCTGAAGAACCGGAGTGGCCAGACCAGGTCCAATATTACTTGTAGTTGCAATCGGATTTTCCTGATGTGTGCCGGATGGTGATTGCATATCAATCAAAAGGGGTGAATTCGAATATATTTGTTGTAGAAAATTAGTAACTGAGGGTGCGATATGTGCCTGTACATTTGGAGCAACATTATTTACGGTAGTAATGTCTTGGTTGACTACTGACGGTCTGTGCTGCGGAAAACGCCAATGACTCATATTTGGCACAAAACTTTGGCCAAGAGGGATAATGGGCATATTTGGGAAAAAAGGAGCAACAGAACGTACAATTTTGTGTACTCGGTTATTACTATTCTGAAAATTGTTGTTGACGGGAGGCTGGTTAATCAAAGGGGCGTGTGGGATGGGCGCAGTGAGGTTAGGTGCGAAGACTGGGTTCGGAATGGGAGAGTCATTAGGACGAGCGGGTTCGGAGTTGTGCAGTTGAGTGTTTGGACTTGGCTGGGCCCTTGGGTGCAAGGGAACGCTTTTTACGGGGGCTGGATGATTTTTTGTCGGAAAAGGAGGAAGAGTGGCGTTTGGTGCTCGGGGGACACAATTAATTTGTTGTCGGGAGCATATTGGTTGAGCCGAATTTTTCTTGGGCAGACTTGATGTTTCAGGTCCCCTGGATTGTGAAATATGAAGTTGTGCGTTGGGAAATACTTCGGATGTATTATTTTGGTTTCTTTGCGGTGCGAACGGCTGTGGTGAAATGGGCTGTTGAATGGGCGGTGAAGAAGCCTCTGGGGCGTGTACAGAAGGCGGCTGACTATCTGCGGTTCCTTGGTTAATTATGCTCGGAGGCACCATGCCTTGTTGGCCTGTTTGATTCATTTGCGCCCGTAGGTGCGCCTGGTACAACGCCTGTGTGTTAGCAGCAAACAAAAAATTTTCAGGAGGGTAAAATAGTGGTCAAGTTGCTGCAACGTCTCATTGCTCACAAAGTAATTGCCTCGACATTTTTTTGGAATGGAATGCTTTGGAATGTCAGTATTATGATCTTCCACTGCTTCGCCGTTATTGTTGCTAGGGCATTCTGTAGGGTCTTTCGTAGCCTCTGGTTCACCAGTTTTCTCGTTATTAAAACTTAAAGCAAGTGAGGTGTTGATCCAATCCTGGACAGCCTTTTCACTTCTCGTTGAGCTCCTAGCACTTGCAGTTGTTTCAGATTGGCTACCTTTAGAAACCGCGTCCAGCAATTCAAATTCTTGCAAAGTTGCCTCCGCCAACCGTTTTCTATTGTTTTCCTCCAGTTCATCTAATTCCATTTGTTTTTTCTGTTTAGCAAGGCGAATGGCTGCCTCATTGTTTTTCTATTTCTTCACGCTTCATCTTAGCAATTACGTAATCAGGTTTACGCTGACTAGATGTTTTTGACGAGGTCATAATTGAGGGAAGTCTAGAAAGAATGGGAGCCCTTGGTTCCTGGAACTCACTCACTTTATCATCAGCAGAGTTGATGTAGTTTCGTGCTGAAGTGAGTATCTTGTCGTTCTTAGTTGTCATTGCCTCCAAGTAGGACTCTAATGAAGGGACAAGCGCACTTGGATCCTCCGTTTTTCCAGCAAATGCAATCAGGTCCTCATTTTTGTCTACAACAGTCATAAATGCTTCGTTGCACTTTGTTACCAGGCGTTCAACTTTCACTCGCATACTTTCACTCGCAGTCCTTCATACAAGGAAGAATATCTTCATGTATAGCATGCAATTCAATTTCACGCTCTGACCTGGCAGCCTGCAACTTTTTGACTTTTTTATCAAGACTATTAGACATCGGGATGTTATGATTTCCAATGACCAGCAAAACTACCATTGTTAACGGTTATCTATTATTTGCACACTCCAAACAAACCAAACCCACGCAAAGTAAACCCAACGCAAAAGACACCAAACACAGCACACTGTAGACAGTGTGTAAAACAAACTGCCAAAAGAGCAGAAAATGTCGTCGAGCACACAGTGCCCGACAAAAACAGAAGTGGAGCGCTGAACTCTATGCGCTCAACGCGGAGGGAGACAAAAGACACACGGGAAAACGAGCGAATAACGCAGGACGAAGCAGAGACGTTACGGACGGGAAGTCGAGCGAGCAACACGCGACGCAACGGAAACGGGACAGACGAGAAGTCGAGCGTGCAGTGGGCGATGGAGTGGAAACGGGACGTGCGGGAAAGCGAGCGAAAAACGCGCAACGCAACGAAACGGGACGGTGGGAAAGAACGGGCGGGAAATGAGGTCGGAAAGAATTATGTTAGCAGGCCACAGCGCCACAGCGAAAACTCAACCAAACAACCTAGCCGTAACTCCCGAACAAACTTAAGTCACACCCTAGGAAGAAGGAGAGAAGCTACTGCAAGAAAATCTAACATAGTTCATTATGGGACTACAACAACAAATTTAACGAGAAACTAATTTACGGCAATGCAGTAGTACACTAAAAGGATGAAAAGGTCGAAAAATTTACTAGCCGTAACTCCCGAATAAACTTAAGTCTCTTCCTAGCAAAACCCAAACCACAACAAACAATCAGCAAACGAACAGTATTAAACAAACTACAGCTAAACTGAATAAACTACAATAGTGTATTTGTGGACTACGACAGTTGTAAAAGTCACGCAAAATCCAGCCGTAACTCGAGAATAAACTTAAGTCACACCCTAGAAGGCAACGAGACCAAACCAACTAGAAATCATACAAGTATACACAAACATACAGCAGCAAAGTCAATATACTACAACAGGATGGCTAGTAAATTAGTGAAGTTGAAAAGTCAAAGGACAATCCAGCCGTAACTCGAGAATAAACTTAAGTCACATCCTAGAAAGCCATAAGACCTAAACAGCAAACCAGCATACTAGCATACTCAACATACTACAGCAAAACAGCAACATACTTCATCACATATGACGTACTACACTGAAATCCGGAAAAATAGCGGAAAAAAGGAAAGGCGAAGTTTTGGGAGTGCGACGTTATTGAAATAAAAATGTAACACGGAAAACTGAAGATCGAAAGGACGAAAAAGGACGCGGGCAAAACGGTTCATAAATCATTGACAAGAAACATCATGGGACTTCGATGTTTTTTTTGCAGGCCGGAGTTTGTGAAAATTTTCACAACTTTTTTTTGTGTTAATTGAGTTTCACTCAATTTACGAACCTTCTTGCTGGAAAATTAATTTTTTTTGAGAAGTTCGTCAAAATTTAAATGCTTTTGTCATTTTTTAATGTTTTGGTCAATTTTTTTTGCAAATTCTTGATTACGGAACGGTAATCCAGTAAAGGGGTCGGATTTAATCTCGAAAACACGGTTTATCAATATTCGTTACTGATTTTCTAAAATTTTCAGAATTGCCCTAAAATTGACCAAAAATTTTCAAAATTGAACAAATAAGCATTATTTTCTATCAATTTCCTCTACATCAGAAATTTTTTTTGATATACGAACCGACTGTATCAATTTTTTAAAATTTTTGGTGAATCGGCCAAAAGTTTTGAAAAATGATGGTTTTTGCTCTTAAATTTTATGCTTGTGAGGGTTAATGTTGACCTTTTAGGGATACTTTTCCGGGGTTGGGTTACTTGCCGTCCGGGGTTGGGTTACTTGTCATCTAAAATTGAAGTAATTTACTGCAAAATTTGTTAGAAAAAAGAAATTGGATCAATCTTACAGTTTTTTTGTCCGAAATGTTCCTCAGTTTTAAAAAGGTGAGAACTCGTTGCTGACCTTGTCCTGCCTTCATTAATCATCAAAATGAGATGCAACACCAGCTAACTTCTTGAGCAGCTAGCACGCAACAAACACGAGCAATCCCACAGGAGCAGAGCTATATCTCGTGCGTCAGTTTGCCTCATCAAAAAATTCCAACAACTAGGAACCACATTTATCTCCTCCTCAAGAAAACGCACAAATTGTATCAGGTTGGCGTGCTCACACAAGACCTACGATTATTGAAACAATTTCAGGCGTTTTCTGTGCCTTGTCGTTAGATCTAGTCCCATATATCATTGAAACGCTTTTTCTTGAATGATCAGCTTGAGTTGAAGCAGAATCACTGAATGCATTAGTGTCATCAGTTGCATCAAAATGACCAATAGAAAAAGATTTGGAGCATATTTGATCCACCAATAGAGCCATTTGGTTCTCGTCGGTTCATGAGACTTCTCATTTTTCTGTCCGAGTCTACGTTCATGATCTTCTCAACTCATGGGACTTCTCTTGCTCGTCATCAGTCGCATATCTTGATCCCTGTCAATATTTGCTGACAAATGAGACAAACCTCGATTTTCCGCTTCCGAAGTTTTCAAATTGGTTGCTTTGTGCAACTTCTCTTGCCTTGTCCACTCTTTCTGCCTTTTACATAAAGATTCCGCAACTGGCTTCCACAGTCAAATAGGTTCTTCAGTCAAATAGTTTGTCATTTGTCGAAGTAATGATCAATAAAAATCTAAAGGTTCCGGGTCACGGCACCATATAAATTCTGACGAAAACGATCAGTAGTTCGCTAACTCAATTCGTTAGATTATCTCCATACAAGCTTAAAGCAACGTATAACTGTAAAACGTACACAGCCACGTATTAGTATTATCAACGATCAAGACAACAAGTGGAACTTAGACGGCAAGATTTGTGTTGTTCATTTAACAGGTTTTTTCGTCTGATGTCATTGACCTCAAATTGGTTCGTATTCAATCGACAATTGTCTAGAAAACCTAAAAATATTAAGCCAAAGACCAGCTTAATCGATACATATAGTGGTTATATTTACTTAAAGTTAGGTTAAATGAACTTTTTCGGAACTTTCTGCTTATATTAGAACGTATTTATATCTTATTTTAAAGTTTAGGAATACTCGATTCTGATTGGCTAATAATTCGTCCATTTACTACGTAACATAATTCAGCGTTGAATTTTGGCGTAGATCTTACATATTTAGCGTTGAATTTTAGCGTAGATCTTACATATTTAGCGTTGAATTTAGCGTTGATCTTACATAAATTGAACGCATTCAACGCTAATCTTACAGAATTTTGCGTTGATATTTGGCGTAGATCTTACATATATAGCGTTGAATTTTAGCGTAGATCTTATATATTCAGCGTTGAATTTAGCGTTGATCTTACATAAATTCAACGCATTTAACGCTAATCTTACATAATTTTGCGTTGAATTTTGGCGTAGATCTTACATATATAGCGTTGAATTTAGCGTAGATCTTATATATTTAGCGTTGAATTTAGCGTTGATCTTAGATAAATTAAACGCATTTAACGCTAATCTTACATAATTTTGCGTTGAATTTTGGCGTAGATCTTACATATTTAGCGTTGATTTTTAGCGTTGATCTTACAAACTTTCAACGCTAAATATGTAAGATCAGCGGCAACTAGCGTTGACAAGTCGGAAAATTCACCGCAATTTTCTTACATTATTTTGCGTTGAATGCGTTGAAATTTTGTCTTCAAATTCAACGCATTCAACGCAAATTTATGTAAGAAAACTGCGGTGAATTTTCCGACTTGTCAACGCTAGTTGCCGCTGATCTTACATAATTTTGCCCAAACTCCTCGGCCCGGGTGAGGGGCTTTAGAATTATTTGCCCCAAAATTGGAGGGAAGGGTGCATTTAATGATGGCAATCGGATTGTTTAATCGGCTGAAGTTTCAAACCACAAAAAGTTGAACGGGCTATAATGGACAACAGTGGCTTGTTTTTACCGTAGATAAGATCTCAAATTGTTGTGCTAGATAGACATATAACATCACTTTTGAAATATTTTAAGAAAGCTGCAAATTTGCTTTATTTGTTTTTTTGTCCAATAGTTTTGATACTTCATTTCTTAGCTGTAAAAAAGCTTCGAATTGAGTTAAAGGTTGAGAACGGTATGATAGTGTTAACCTCAAAAAAATGGATTTTTTTAAAGCGAACAGTTCTCAACTAGGGTTATTTTTTGATATTTTGATCAGTGCTAGTGTTGAGGACCAAATCCTCAACACTAGCCTTTGTTTGCCAGAAAATACTAATAGTTCTTGATGTCGAAAAAAAATAGTGTAAAGGCCAGAGACGCATAACTTCATGCTAAATTCTGTTTCTGAAAAGAATTATATATATATATATATATATATATGTGTGTGTGTGTGTGTGTGTGTGTGTGTGTGTGTGTATGTGTGTGTGTGTGTGTGTGTGTGTGTGTGTGTGTGTGTGTGTGTGTGTATGTGTGTGTAAACTTCTTGGTCATTTTTGAGCTCTTAGAGCTTTTTCATTACCTGAAGAAACAACTGCATGTGTTTTGACCGTAGCTTGGGTGCTGACCCACCGAAGGAGACATAGGCAACATTATTCCCAGATTTCCGAGGAGAAAAATTGTTTACCAGTTTGAAGTTTTGGTTAGGTCAAACTACAGAAAAATGCATAAGATAAAGTTCAGGATTGCTCAAATATATAAATGCAGCGCCGTGTGTTCCGAAGTTTTCACATGTAAATTTTGCGTTGTTTATAGCAGACAGATTTTATTCCCTCTGTCAACAGTGGACTAAATAATGCATAGATGTACAATTTGCTCTTAATTACAAATTTATGAGCTGAATAAAGCATGTTGCAATCACGGCGTTTGCCGGCCATAGTACAAAATACCAAACTGAAGATATATTTTTGATACGGCTTGAAACAAAATGATGAAAAAATGAAACTGATCCAAGTTTAGTTGATAACTCCAACGCCATCACGGTATAAGCACGGTATTTTTTGTCACAAAAATTTTTTCGTGACAGAGAACAAAGACCAATAATTAATTTTTGGTAAAATTATCATTACTACAGAATGTTTTGCAAAAATTTAACAAAGTTTCAATTATCCCTATTTTAACCAAAAAAAAACTTGGACAGAAATTCACGATGCTTTAAAGCTTTCACAGCAGCTATTGCATCAATTGTTCCGACCTCACTTTTAGTATGGGGGAGAACTATATGCTCAACTGGTTTTTCTGTTCTGGAAGTTAAGGCCAATCGGTATGTTTGTCATACAGAATTGTGAGTGGTATCACTAGAAATTTTTTCAAGCCTAGAGCATAGAACTGAAGTGTTTTTAAAAGAAATCTTGTTTCGAAGAATTATCGACGTTTAAAGTTTTGTGAACATTAGACATTTCGCTTTATTTCTGTTTATATTTAAAATCAATTTATGTTACTTTTTGCTCAATTACGTTACTATTTTCCACATTTTGCGCTTTATTAGCCGTGAAATTAAAATATAGCTATTATTGGTCTCATCTCGTTATTGGTTTATAAGAATTGAAAATTTTTGGAGTTAAATGCAGATTTTTTGGTTTTTAGAGCTTTTTTTTGTACGGGCGTTCATTTAAATTCTGTTGTTGTTTTCTTTCTCGTTACATCGCGCAAAATTTACTAACGTCTATACATGTGTTTTAAAGGTAAATGGCTATTTGTGTACGAATTGGCTTAGGTGCAACTAATGGTTTTCGGTCTGGAAATTACGTATGTAACTTGAAAATTTTAATCTTCGTTAGTTTGGTCATTTTATAATCTTTTTGTTACTGAGTATCAAAACTGACAGCCAATCAGAGAAGTTCTAGCAACACCTAAATTAAACCTAAAAATTTTTTGTAGCAAAATCATAGCCCTTGGCAATTAATTGTTTCAAAATGATCCTATTAAAAAGTGACTCTCTGAATTTCGATAAAAAATTTTTGTTTTTTAGTTCTATCGCAGCATCACAACTTGAATAATGAGTACTCTCACTGATCGCCATTTTGTTATAAACGATTCACTACGATGGTTTGAATTCGTAGGAGCTTTTTCGTGACCGCGACACTATTTGTTTTAGAAATTTAACTCAATTTTCTCATCTCACCATTTTTGATTTTGTTTTGTCAACTTGGGTCTTTCCTCTCACAAAAAAAGTAGTCACAGGTGAAAATTGAACCAAAACAAAAACAAGTTGTGTCCTGAGTGGACACTTAATAATAGATGTGTAAGTGGCGCTTCTGGCTTTTAAAAACTGATTAATTTTCTTGGAATTCATCATATTCAGTAAATTTTCTAACGGTTGATCACCTAAGTATGTTTGTCACGAGTATTTTAGCGTAGATCTTACATATTTTGCGTTGACTTTAGCGTTGATCTTACATAAATTCAACGCATTCAACGCTAATCTTACATAATTTTGAGTTGAATTTTGGCGTAGATCTTACATATATAGCGTTGAATTTTAGCGTGATATTATATATTTAGCTTTGAATTTAGCGTTGATCTTACATAAATTCAACGCATTTAACGCTAATCTTACATAATTTTGAATTGAGTTTTGGCGTAGATCTTATATACTTAGCGTTGAATTTTAGCGTTGATCTTACATAATTTCAACGCTAAATATGCAAGATCAGTGGCAACGAGCGTTGACAAGTCGGAAAATTCACCGCAATTTTCTTACATAATTTTGCGTTGAATGCGTTGAAATTTTGTCTTCAAATTCAACGCATTCAGCGCAAAATTTTGTAAGAAAATTGCGGTGAATTTTCCGACTTGTCAACGCTAGTTGCCGCTGATCTTACATAATTTTGCCCAAACTCCTCGGCCCGGGTGAGGGGCTCTAGAAGTATTTGCCCCAAAATTGGAGGGAAGGGTGCATTTAATGATGGCAGTCGGATTGTTTAATCGGCTGAAGTTTCAAACCACAAAAAGTTGAAGGAGCTATAATGGACAACAGTGGCTTGTTTTTACCGTAGATAAGATCTCAAATTGTTGTGCTAGATAGACATATAACATCACTTTTGAAATATTTTAAGAAAGCTGCAAATTTGCTTTATTTGTTTTTTTTGTCCAATAGTTTTGATACTTCATTTTTTAGCTGTAAAAAAGCTTCGAATTGAGTTAAAGGTTGAGAACGGTATGATAGTGTTAACCTCAAAAAAATGGATTTTTTTAAAGCGAACAGTTCTCAACTCAAGTTATTTTTTGATATTTTGATCAGTGCTAGTGTTGAGGACCCAATCCTCAACACTAGCCTTTGTTTGCCGGAAAACACTAATAGTTCTTGATGTCGAAAAACAAATAGTGTAAAGGCCATGCAGAGACGCATAACTTCATGCTAACTTCTGTTTCTGAAAAGAATTATATATATATATATATATATATATATATATGTGTGTGTGTGTGTGCGTGTGTGTGTGTATGTGTGTGTGTGTATGTAAACTTCTTGGTCATTTTTGAGCTCTTAGAGCTTTTTCATTACCTGAGGAAACAACTGGATGTGTTTTGACCGTAGCTCGGGTGCTGACCCACCGAAAGAGACATAGGCAACATTATTCCCAGATTTCCGAGGAGAAAAATTGTTTACCAGTTTGAAATTTTGGTTAGGTCAAACTACAGAAAAATGCATAAGATAAAGTTCAGGATTGCTCAAATATATAAATGCAGCGCCGTGTGTTCCGAAGTTTTCACATGTAAATTTTGCGTTGTTTATAGCAGACAGATTTTATTCCCTCTGTCAACAGTGGACTAAATAATGCATAGATGTACAATTTGCTCTTAATTACAAATTTATGAGCTGAATAAAGCATGTTGCAATCACGGCGTTTGCCGGCCATAGTACAAAATACCAAACTGAAGATATATTTTTGATACGGCTTGAAACAAAATGATGAAAAAATGAAACTGATCCAAGTTTAGTTGATAACTCCAACGCCATCACGGTATAAGCACGGTATTTTTTGTCACAAAAATTTTTTCGTGACAGAGAACAAAGACCAATAATTAATTTTTGGTAAAATTATCATTACTACAGAATGTTTTGCAAAAATTTAACAAAGTTTCAATTATCCCTATTTTAAACAAAAAAAAACTTGGACAGAAATTCACGATGCTTTAAAGCTTTCACAGCAGCTATTGCATCAATTGTTCCGACCTCACTTTTAGTATGGGGGAGAACTATATGCTCAACTGGTTTTTCTGTTCTGGAAGTTAAGGCCAATCGGTATGTTTGTCATACAGAATTGTGAGTGGTATCACTAGAAATTTTTTCAAGCCTAGAGCATAGAACTGAAGTGTTTTTAAAAGAAATCTTGTTTCGAAGAATTATCGACGTTTAAAGTTTTGTGAACATTAGACATTTCGCTTTATTTCTGTTTATATTTAAAATCAATTTATGTTACTTTTTGCTCAATTACGTTACTTTTTTCCACATTTTGCGTTTCATCAGCCGTGAAATTAAAATCTGGCTATTATTGGTCTCATCTCGTTATTGGTTTATAAGAATTGACAATTTTTGGAGTTAAATGCAGATTTTTTGGTTTTTAGAGTTTTTATTTGTACGGGTGTTCATTTAAATTCTGTTGTTGTTTTCTTTCTCGTTACATCGCGCAACAGTTAGTTGCCGCTGATCTTACATAATTTTGCCCAAACTCCTCGGCCCGGGTGAGGGGCTCTAGAAGTATTTGCCCCAAAATTGGAGGGAAGGGTGCATTTAATGATGGCAGTCGGATTGTTTAATCGGCTGAAATTTCAAACCACAAAAAGTTGAAGGAGCTATAATGGACAACAGTGGCTTGTTTTTACCGTAGATAAGATCTCAAATTGTTGTGCTAGATAGACATATAACATCACTTTTGAAATATTTTATGAAAACTGCAAATTTGCTTTATTTGTTTTTTTTGTCCAATAGTTTTGATACTTCATTTCTTAGCTGTAAAAAAGCTTCGAATTGAGTTAAAGGTTGAGAACGGTATGATAGTGTTAACCTCAAAAAAATGGATTTTTTTAAAGCGAACAGCTCTCAACTCAAGTTATTTTTTGATATTTTGATCAGTGCTAGTGTTGAGGACCAAATCCTCAACACTAGCCTTTGTTTGCCAGAAAACACTAATAGTTCTTGATGTCGAAAAACAAATAGTGTAAAGGCCATGCAGAGACGCATAACTTCATGCTAACTTCTGTTTCTGAAAAGAATTATATATATATATATATATATATATATATGTGTGTGTGTGTGTGTGTGTGTGTGTGTGTGTGTGTGTGTGTATGTGTGTGTGTGTGTGTGTGTGTGTGTGTGTGTGTGTGTGTATGTGTGTGTAAACTTCTTGGTCATTTTTGAGCTCTTAGAGCTTTTTCATTACCTGAAGAAACAACTGCATGTGTTTTGACCGTAGCTTGGGTGCTGACCCACCGAAGGAGACATAGGCAACATTATTCCCAGATTTCCGAGGAGAAAAATTGTTTACCAGTTTGAAGTTTTGGTTAGGTCAAACTACAGAAAAATGCATAAGATAAAGTTCAGGATTGCTCAAATATATAAATGCAGCGCCGTGTGTTCCGAAGTTTTCACATGTAAATTTTGCGTTGTTTATAGCAGACAGATTTTATTCCCTCTGTCAACAGTGGACTAAATAATGCATAGATGTACAATTTGCTCTTAATTACAAATTTATGAGCTGAATAAAGCATGTTGCAATCACGGCGTTTGCCGGCCATAGTACAAAATACCAAACTGAAGATATATTTTTGATACGGCTTGAAACAAAATGATGAAAAAATGAAACTGATCCAAGTTTAGTTGATAACTCCAACGCCATCACGGTATAAGCACGGTATTTTTTGTCACAAAAATTTTTTCGTGACAGAGAACAAAGACCAATAATTAATTTTTGGTAAAATTATCATTACTACAGAATGTTTTGCAAAAATTTAACAAAGTTTCAATTATCCCTATTTTAACCAAAAAAAAACTTGGACAGAAATTCACGATGCTTTAAAGCTTTCACAGCAGCTATTGCATCAATTGTTCCGACCTCACTTTTAGTATGGGGGAGAACTATATGCTCAACTGGTTTTTCTGTTCTGGAAGTTAAGGCCAATCGGTATGTTTGTCATACAGAATTGTGAGTGGTATCACTAGAAATTTTTTCAAGCCTAGAGCATAGAACTGAAGTGTTTTTAAAAGAAATCTTGTTTCGAAGAATTATCGACGTTTAAAGTTTTGTGAACATTAGACATTTCGCTTTATTTCTGTTTATATTTAAAATCAATTTATGTTACTTTTTGCTCAATTACGTTACTTTTTTCCACATTTTGCGTTTCATCAGCCGTGAAATTAAAATCTGGCTATTATTGGTCTCATCTCGTTATTGGTTTATAAGAATTGACAATTTTTGGAGTTAAATGCAGATTTTTTGGTTTTTAGAGTTTTTATTTGTACGGGTGTTCATTTAAATTCTGTTGTTGTTTTCTTTCTCGTTACATCGCGCAACAGTTACTAACGTCTATACATGTGTTTTAAAGGTAAATGGCTATTTGTGTACGAATTGGCTTAGGTGCAACTAATGGTTTTCGATCTGGAAATTACGTATGTAAATTGAAAATTTTAAATTTCGTTAGTTTAGTCATTTTATAATCTTTTTGTTACTGAGTATCAAAACTGACAGCCCATCAGAGAAGTTCTAGCAACACCTAAATTAAACCTAAAAATTTTTTGTAGCAAAATCATAGCCCATGGCATTTAATTGTTTCAAAATGATCCTATTAAAAAGTGACTCTCTGAATTTCGATAATAAATTTTTGTTTTTTAGTTCTATCGCAGCATCAAAACTTGAATAATGAGTACTCTCACTGATCGCCATTTTGTTATAAACGATTCTCTACGATGGTTTGAATTCGTAGGAGCTTTTTCGTGACCGCGACACTATTTGTTTTAGAAATTTAACTCAATTTTCTCATCTCACCATTTTTGATTTTGTTTTGTCAACTTGGGTCTTTCCTCTCACAAAAAAAGTAGTCACAGGTGAAAAATGAACCAAAACAAAAACAAGTTGTGTCCTTAGTGGACACTTAATAATAGATGTGTAAGTGGCGCTTCTGGCTTTTAAAAACTGATTAATTTTCTTGGAATTCATCATATTCAGTAAATTTTCTAACGCTTGATCACCTTAGTATGTTTGTGATTAGTTTGAATGGTTTTCTCAAGACGAAACATTAATGTGCTCATTTTTGAAATTTCATAGCGAAACTATATTTTCTATTAAAATCAGGCCACTTTTTATTGTTTTTTGTCCAGGTTGTCTCATTTTACAAATTTTTGTCGATTAATAATTTTCTCAAAATCTCATCAACAAGGACATTTTTATGCTTCCTACCGGACGACCTTTTCATATGTTTAACTGATTCAATTTTCTTGTTGTTTTTTTTTTGCTTTGGTCTCTGTATAAAAACAATTGTGAGTTTTGTTGATTTGGCCAAAACTTTTGTCTTCTTGTTGACACATCTCTTAGTCTCAATAAAAACACCCTGATCAAGTGTTTGCTGTCTTTTTTTTCCAAATCTTTTTTTCTCTTGATAATTCTTAGGATGTGGGTGACGATTTATTCAAACAATTTTTCTAGAAATTGAAATTTTTCATTTTTCAAAAATAATCGGCCAAAAGTCGCCTCACTGTTTTTCAGTATTAAATTTAGTTCTTTCTGGACTTGGGTTTTGTTTTCAAATTTTAGTTGGAGCTCTCAGTCTTGAACAGTTTCTCTTTTTCTCTGCATGTGGCTATAAATGATTTGAGAATCAAATCACTAGATCAATCAATTTTAGAGTCCCATAGGCAAAAGTCGCTTACCTCGCTAATGACTTGCTGGGTGAATATCTAGCTTGAGTGACGCCCAATTATCTTTTTTGGTAAATCAATTGTTTACTTGATAAACCTTTTTATTAACAAAATTGCATTGGATTCCAATTAAACTCTATTGTTTTGTTTGTTCTAGCGCTCATTCTAGTAAAAATTAAGATGTTTTCGGTCGCTAACTTTTACGCTTCTTAATACTTTTTTGTTATGATTCAAGTTTAATAAATTGAGAAAATTTTAACAACTTTTTATTTTGAAAAGAGTCTATCTATCTCTGCTTCTTGGTAAAATTACTTCACAAATCGAGTTACTCAGTAAATTAAATTGGTTGAAATATACTTCATAATTGAGGACCTGCGGGGCAGGAAAATCAAGCGCAAACTCAAATTGGAGAGCCTCATTGATACTCAAAATGAGTCATGTACTTGTGTATATTTTATTGCCCTTTCTTCTGAACTTCTAGTCTTTAAACACTAAAAAAATACAATTGAAACGTGATATGTATTTGTCTTTTGAAATTGAGTACATGCTTTTTGCGAAAAAATAGCAAAACCCAAAAAGCTGGAAACAACTTGAAAACTTTGTTTTTCTTTTGGTATTCACTAATCACTCGGACATAACTCTGAGACAATTTCTCCACCGAAACAGTATATTCTAATTGTTACGATGATTTTGAGTAATGACTATTGGATCTCAAAAGAACTGTACAATTTTTACCAACAGTTTTTTTCGTTATGAGACGTTAGGAATCCCTGAGATTGTCTCATATAAGATGGCGTTACAATAGAAAGATGATCAATTTTTTACACTAAAAACAACACTTTATTATATTTGAATGATTTTACATTATGTGAGTCGTAAATGCTATCGTAGCATATCTCGTATCTCGTTATAATATCTGAAGAAGCTTGTAGGTAGTGAGCCCAGGGCTGTCAAAAAGAGCCGACGTAAAACGTAGCCGACTATAAAAAAGCGCGTCTTTCCCATCATAGCCCCAATGAAATTATAGCCCCCATTATTTCATAATTACCATAATGGGGGGGGAGTTGTCTGACCTCTAAGCTGGAGGCTATAATGGGAAAGACCCAAAAAAGCCAAAACCTGACTTGATCCAAAACCAGCCGAAATCCACAATTTTTATTTAATTACCCACATTGTTGGGGTCTTTCCCATTATAGCCACCCTAGCTTAGCAGTCAGACTACTTATAGCCCCCCCCCCCCAATCATGTTAATTATACCACATTGGAGGGGCTATAATTTCATGGGAAGGATAAAATGGGAAAGACCCCATTGTTGGTTAATTACTAAAAGAAGCTTTTGCATATTTTCTTTGTAATATGATCCAATGTTTGGTTGTGAGGGTTCCATATCAAGTCATGTGAGCCGCTGAAGCATGGCCGTGACCCTCAATATTTACAGTATAGATAAATATTTCATCGCTCCAGATTTTTTATACTGACAAAAAAATTCAATTCCAAAATACTGGTTAGAATTTTAAAAAAATATCAGTCTCTTTTCAGGTGTTGAGCTTGATCGGCTTCTCAAATTAAACATAAAGCGACTAACTTCGGACGAATTGCTCTCAAACGACTGTCAAGGCAAACAATTTAGAATGAGCATAGGCTACACAAACTTTTATGTTGCAAATATTTGGACTAGATTAATAATTGAAAGCTAGTTCCGAGCTGATCATTATTGGTATCAATATATTGCTTGACAGCATAAAGCATAATCTCATTATTCAAAATTGACTCACAGTTTCATCTCATATTCTCTCTCTGCAAATAATTCATCGCCCTAAAACAAATTGAGTTTCATGAAAACAAATAAGTTTTTGTTATACAGCATCTTCTAATATTGCCCGTTAACCTTCTCTGGTTCAACTCGTTTCACCCTCTCGTCACCTCGAGCACATTTTAGTTCAACAAATTTGAGGGCCCATTCTTATCACTGCTCTTAGATTTTCGGATCTTTCCCGATATAGCCCCCCTCCCCGCGCACGAACCTTGTTAATAAGGTAATTGGGGGCTATAATTTCATTGGGCACTATAATTGGAAAGATCCAGAATTTCCGGCTTTCCTACCCATTACAGCCCCCCTCCACCCTCAAAATCCCCACTTGACTGTCAAAGAGATATAAAATCAATCAAATTAAAAATCAGATTATAAATGTGGTTTTGACGCTGCTATTCTGAGTGCGTGTTTAAGTTTTTTTTCCGTGGGGGTTCATTTCGTAGACCCTCTCAATTTTCATCACTGTGACTTGGATATAAGTTCCTGACCTACGAAGCTTAGTTATGAGGAACTGAGGAAAAGCGCAATAAAGTACTTAATCATGATTTAGTACCGCAAGTAAGGAACCCCAAAATTGGAACAATAACAAAACAAAACTACCCTTTCCGCATTACAAACCCCCGACTAGGACCTAATTATGTAATAATAACGAGGACTAAATTTAAATAATCTGGGAATATATTAGGGTCTCTTACATCAACCTCCATCACGTAAGCATACCATAATGAGGTAGCTATAATTTCGTGTGTGTGTGGGGGGGGGGGGGGGCTAAAATGGAAAAGACCTCTATATTTGCATAGGGGGTCTAAAATAAAATAATTAAAAAGGGTCAACAAAACTAACACTGATTCTTGCAGCTTGTTTGGCCACGTTCATCTGCAGAGACTGCTTGATGGGTTTGTTCTCAAAATGCACCATTGTAGTCATGATTGCCCAACGAATAAACCAAAAAGGTTGTTGCGAATTTATTATAACTATAGTACACTACTACTTTTGGAAAACCTAAACGCTAAACTGAATATCTCTGAATATTTTTTGATGAATTAAAATATATCTGTCCGCTCTTTGTAACGATTTTGGTTCTGTCAGTTTTAATAAAAATAATGTGTTATAACCAATGTGTTTAAGTCATTTTAAAATTAAAGCCATTGAGTATAAAAACGCACGTTGAATAAAACATGAGCTGAATAATTTGCTAACACACTTATAGAAGTGCAATTGATCATCTTGTTATTCTCAAGGGGTCTATCCCATTATAGCCCCCCCCCCCCCATGAAATTATAGCCCCCCATTATAGTATAAAAACTATGGGGGGGGCTCTAGGTTATCTGACCACTAAGCTGGGGGGGGGGGGGGCTATAATGGGAAAGACTCTTATCAAGGACGTATAGGTTATGTGACTCCGCTTCGATTTTTCTTCAAGTCAAATCACAAAATGTTTGTGCTTTTATCAAATCATGGCGAGAGAAAGTCTTTTCCTTAGCCTGTTTTCTGCCTTAAACATTGTACATGCCTTTGTAAATTTCGGTAATGTTTTCATAGTACCCAGTTTGAGGTGCCATCCGGAAGTGACCTCTGATCAGACCGTGCCAGTTGAAAGTAAACTCTGATCAGACATTGCAAGATGGAAATTAAATCTGATCAGACCGAAATCAAGCATTGTCTTGCGCTCGAAGCATTTATGGTCAGACCCAGTTGCGCTTGCAGCCATTTATGATCAGACTGAAGTGCGCTCGAAACCGGTTCTGATCAGACTCAATTGCTCTCGAAATAGTCTGATCAGCGAATGGTTTTCACTATGAATGAATCTCCTAAACTTTTCTATAATATATACATTTCATGAAAATTGATGTTTTTAGTATTAAATTTGTTCAAAAAAAAACATTTCTAAAAGTATTGCTAATGAAAATAAAACCCAGCTGTTGAGAAAAAATTTGCTTCTTATACCATGTGCGCTTGAACCCGCCTCTGATCAGACCAACCCAGATGGAAATGACCTCTGATCAGACCATAGCCATCCGGAAGTGACCTCTGATCAGACCATCCCCAGATTGAAGAGACCTCTGATCGTACTATTGTGTGCTCGAACCGTATCCCATTCCGTGTAATGTTGGTCTGGAAACACACCGTGTGCATTGGACTTGGGTATGATCAGACGTCATTTCCGTCTGGTACCTCAACCTGGGTATTCGGGTCTTTCTCATTATACCCCCACAAAATTATACCCCCCGCATTATGATATGTTTACCGTGATTGGGGGGGGGGGGGGCTACAGGATATCTGACCACTAACCGGGGGGGGGGGGTGTTAATGGAAAGACCCGAGTTTTCAAGCGGTATGTTTCCTCATTTTCTGCCTATTTTCTAAGATTAGAATTGCCACAATTCATTGTTTCAAAATTAAGAAATTGAAAAGCTTTGCACTAATTTTACGGCTACCGAGGTCACTTCTGCTTTTGCCCCTGTTGAAACTGGGCTCACTTCTACTTATAACCCCTGTTGAAACTGACTATCGAAACTCATTTGTTTAGCGAAACGGTATAGCTTTATAACCCAAAGCAATAATTGATTTATTTTAGGAAGAAATACGTTTCTCAAGTCTTTCAACGGATCTATTCTGTTTCTCCCCCAGTGTTTTTACGTCCCAATTGCAGTTTGTGTGTTCCTATATAGCAGATTTTCATGTAAAAAAAACATCTTGTTTAAAGCAATTAAGTCTGGGATTTATCCGTTTCCTTTTGCAAAATAAGGAACAACAAATTTGGGAACTCAGTGCGCAGTCTTTTGATTACCGATAATCTCCGTGTGTAATTCAAGCATTAAAAAAGATTTTTCTTCGAATTGCTGCATTCTTTGTCTCCCGGGTTTTCTTAACCGCAACTCGGTTAACTTCCAAAAACAATATCAGTTTTCTCTTCATTACGCGTGTCTGCTGGTACTAAAAAACAAATTGCTACAAATGTATTGGCTAGCACTTCTTCCCGTTTTTTAACGCCCAATGTGGAAAGCGCTTAAATCTGTTACAGTAGTTTTCACAAAGGAATTATATAGTCGAAATTGAAATTCATTCCAAAATATGTGCTCGGTAGTTGCGTTCGCCATTTAACAAAACCTTGATACTTGTTGAACTCTGGCAATACGGAAGTGAAGAAAAGTGTAGCGGCAGATGAGACTGAGAGACTTTATCAACCTTGATTACTAGAATGAAAGATTATACTGCAATTAAAAGACATCTCAATCGGCAATCTTGCGGAATGCAATTCCACAAAAGTATTTTGCGGCAAAAACAGATTCCACTTTTCAAATTCCATTCGCATTTAATCCCCAAAGTTTGTAAGTACGTTTCACAAGTACAATGTATTGAAATAGGAAAAGAGAAATCTGGTAACAAAAGTTTAAAAAAAAATATGCTAGAAATTTGATACCGTTAGACGCTCGCAACGTAAGGTCGCTAATTTAAACATATGCCCAAGGAACCAATTGTACCTCAGATTTTTTGCCAAAATAACCAAAACATTGTGAAAAAATGTTGAAACTTAGAAGACAGTTAAAATTTCATGCTGTAATAGAAATTAACTTCCAACAATGACATGAAATTATCAGCATCAACATTAACAAACCAAGATAAAGAAGCAATGAATGGATCAGAGTAACAAAATAATCAAGAAATGAATCATTCTTAGTTGAGAAAATATATAATTACAAAAGAAATTAAAGTAACGTCGAAAAGTTTCATCAAAAATTGAAGTGCTTTTTTTGTTTCAGAAAAATCCGGAAATCGATCCAATTGAAGGAAAACTGACCAAGCAAGCACAATTTTTACCTGACATTCTTTTCTATAAGTCTGCGTGCTTGGTTTCGGATGTTGCTCTTTTCAATGATAAGCGCATTTTTTTGGCTCATTTTCATCCAAAACAACCAAATCACCACATAATTTTGTTAGTTTTCCATTATTGAGAAATTCGATGTTTTAAAGTGTCGACAAACGCAAGACAGCTTATTTGTAATTGTCAGAATTTTTTTCGATCCAAATTGAAATACTATACAAAAAAATTCATACCAATTTTTTAAGATCTCTTCACATAGCTTTAATACTTCTTTCAAAGGAAGAAAACACAAACGACTATTATCGAGAAAAATGCTCTCTAACAAAGGGCGAGCGATTGGCTTCATTAGTAGCCAACAAGAGATTGGGGAGGAGTGACTATTGGGTGGGGGCGTTAGAAGAGTCGGGGGTCAAGCAATGGGATCGAAGGTTGTGGGAGAGCTTGACAAGAAGGGTATCCAAATGGCCATTTTGGAGGAGGGTGGCGGGGGTTAGGGTGTGGAGGATGGGGTGTTAGTAAAGCTGGGTGTCTAGGGGAGTGAATGAGGGGCCAACCTATTTTGACTAACAACTGCACTAAGGGCTTAAAATTCACCTCCCGCATTTGAGGACGAAAAATCAAGCGGGTCAGACAAAAAATCTGCCAAACAAATTAATTGCATAAAAACCACAGGACTAACATAGTTGCTAAACTTGAGAACAACTAATAAAGACCGATTCAAAATTTAATTTAAAAAAAATTACCACAGTTTTTGGCAAGGAATGTCACTTCAAGTAATTTTTTTCAAAAAATTGTTTAAGACTTGAAAGTATCAGCCTAGGTTAAGGCAAACGTCAACAAACTAAGATAAAAAGCAATGGATCACAGTAAAAATATTCAAGAAATGAATCATTCATAGTTTAAGAAAATGATAAATTACAGAAGAAAATAAACTAACGGTGAAATTTCTTATCAAAAATTAAAGTGCTTTTTGGTTCAGAAAATCAAACCAAAAATTGAAAACTGACCATGCATGCCCGATTTTTTTTCCTGAGGATCAGTTCTGAAAATCTGCGTGCTAGAATTGAATTTGGATTGGATGTTGCTTCTTTCAATGACATGTGCAATTTTTTGGTTCTTTTTTATCAAAAACAACCAAATCACCATGTTGATTCAGTACTTAGATCTGTCTTCGAAATTTCCGAACTGTAAAAATTTTTTTACCCTAACAATAATTTTTTTAGGTGTTCATTATTGAGAAATTCCATGTTTTAACGAGTCAACAAAATCAAGACAACGTATTTGCTGTATTTGCTATCAAGACAACGTATTTGCTTTATTTGCTATCAAGACAACGTATTTGCAGTAGTAATTAAAGAGAGATTGGGGAGGAGTGACTATTGGTTGGGGGGCGTGCGAGGAGTCGGGAGTCAGGCGATGGGGGCGAGGATTTTGGGAGATCTGGTCGAGAAGAGCATCCAAATCGCTATGTTGGAGGAATGTGGCGGGGGTTAGGTTGTTGGGGTTGGGTTTAGGAGTAGAGCTGGGTGTCTAGAGGAGTCAATAAAGGGCCGACCTCTCAAAACTAACAATCGCACTCACAACTTACAGTTGTGTCCTTAAAACACTTTCGGCTGTTCATATATATTGAGACTATTTTATTGTAAGGCTCCAAAAGAGTTGCTCGGCCACCTAATGCCCTCCGAGCGATACCTGTTTATTCCGCTTTTGAGGACGAAAAATCAAATGGGTCAGACAAATAATCGTTCAAGTGAGAAGTCGCATAGGAACCACAGGACAAACCTAATTGGTAAACTTGGGAGCGCTTTTGGCGAATCACACACTTTGAGACTAGTGTAGTGTAAGACTCTAAGAGAGCTGTTCAGCCACTTAATGCCCTCCGAGCGGTATCTGTTTATCCACCATTTGAGGACTGAAAATCAAACGGCCAGCCAAAAAATCGGTCAAGCGAAAAATTCGCATAAAAACTACAGGACTAAGCTAATTGCTAAACTTGAGAGCAACTAATAAAGACAAAACTAAAATATAATTAAACGAAAATTTTTTTGGCAAAGAACGTCAATTCAATTGATTTTTTTTTCGAAAAAGTGTTTAAGTTCTGCTTTTGCTTTAAAAATAATTACTATTAAAAAATTGCTTGTTTTTCACTCATTCGGGATGATTAAGATATGAATTGGCAGCCATTGGGACAAAAATAACTTTGGCTGGTAACATTAATATAGATAACCATTTATTTGTCCAAAATATGAACACAATTTTCACTCAATGTGAACGCTTTTAGCAAATGTTTTTAATTTCACACTTTCTACCAATTAATCATAGTTTCTAAAGCAGCTTACAATCACCAATAATTTTGCAGACCTCTTTAAAATGAAGTGAACAGTTTTAACAACTCCCCGCTATAATTTTCCAAAAAATTTGTTAACAATTTCAAAACATGTCAAACCTTTTCCACATTAATTTATTATAACTGTAAGAAACTATCAAAAACAAACGTTCAATTTAATATTTCAAAATAAGCTTTCAAGTTAAGCTTATTCCGAAAAGTGAAATTTAATCAATAACTGTGCTAAACCCATAAATTTACTAAGTTATTAAATTTTAACCTGGGGATTGCCAATAGAAGCAAAATAGACGTACGTAATTTAAGATTTTGGAGCAACAGGCATGAGCAGATAACTCAATAGTAGTGACAAACTGAAAACAAGTAGATTCATGTTTTTGAAAAACATACTATGCTTGCTTTATTTTGTTCGCCATGTCGCGAAAAAATTTAGAGTAACTTTCAGCCACTTTAAAATTAAAATTATTTTAAGGTCGTCTGAGGAAACAAAGAAAACCACTCTATAGCTTCGATCAGCTAACTGCTTCCCGCGTTAACAAATAATTTGTATTAGAAATTGAAAAAACATAACCGACTAACGCCGGCTAAATTGCTCTCAAACGACCTGCGAGCAGTTGGCTTCGTCAGTAGCTAGCCACACTTGATTCGACTTTATTTTACTAGCCTTGTTAGTAAATAAGTCAAATAAAAAACTGATATTTTAAAAATTGAAAAATTTAAATGACAACCTTCCAGATTTCGCAGTGAAAATCTTCACATCAATATTTGTATCTGGATTTATGTCAAGTAACCCATCTGCAAGACTTGAAAAGCCTGTTTAGCCAGTAATGATCGTTAAACTCAAAGTGAAAAAATATTCAAAAATTTTGAAAACAATCGCAATTTTCAAAAAGAATCTTGCTAAAATTCAGAGACTATCCAGCATCCCTATTCCAAGCTTTAAATAGTTTAACTGGCTCATAATAATCCATAAACTTGGAACATGATTAAAAATTTCCATAAATTTGAAAAAACAAGTAAATATTTTTAAAAAAGTTGCCAATGCTGGAGTAATTAAAATCTTGATAACCATTCCATTAACTCTAGAAAACTCCGTAGGGCCCTGGTGCCAGAAAAAATGGAAAAAAAGTTCAAACAGATTCATAAAACAAAAAAATTTACAAACACTTTTAAATTTTGCCGACATCAAATCTTGAAAAACAATCCATTACATCTAGAGGCTGTGCTGTAATCTACAATCAAACCCTAGAGGAGATTTGTGGCTCTTGAGGCTGGAGAAACCTAAAACAGACAACAAAGTTCAAAAAACTTAAAAGATATGCAGTTTGCATAAGAAACTGCCATAATTTGTGATAATAAAAGTCAAAAATTAATCCGAAGCGAAAAATTATTATCCAGGTACTTATTATCAAACACTTACGTAGATTTTCTGTTAGGCTAAAAAACTTGAATAATGACATTAAGTAACAAAAAAGGAAAAAAAAGTTGTAAAAAAGCTAAAAATTGAGGTTTTGAAATCTTGAAAAACATTCCATTACATTTAGAAACTATAGTAACAATAGTAACCGACTATCAAGCCCTAGAGAAGGTTTATCGGATCTTGCGGCTGGACGAAATTATTGCAAGTTTTTAAAAAAATCGCTAAAATTTGTCATATTAAAAATTGAAAGCTATTCCATGGCAAATAAAATTTTTTTCAGTAATTATTATCAAATTCCTCAGGACGTTTTTTTGGCCCCTGTGTTTAAAGAAACGTGATTATTAAAAAATAAGTGTCAAAAAATGAAAGAAATTTCAGGTTTTGTCAAAAAATTGATAAAATTCTGGATATTAAAATGTTGAAACAATTCCACTACCACTAGCAAAAATGCACTAAACTACATGAGCAGATAACTCAATAGTAGTGACAAACTGAAAACAAGTAGATACATGTTTTTCAAAAAACATACTATGCTTGCTTTATTTTGTTCGCCATGTCGCGAAAAGTTTTAGAGTAACTTTCATCCACTTTAAAATTAAAATTATTTTAAGGTCGTCTGAGGAAACAAATAAAACCACTCTATAGCTTCGATCAGCTAACTGCTTCCCGCGTTAACAAATAATTTGTATTAGAAATTGAAAAAACATAACAACTAACGCCGGCTGAATTGCTCTCAAACGACCTGCGAGCGGTTGGCTTCGTCAGTAGCTAGCCACACTTGATTCAACCCTGCAACTTTATTTTTCTAGCCTTGTTAGTAAATAAGTCAAATAAAAAACTGATATTTTAAAAATTAAAAAATTTAAATGACAACCTTCCAGATTTCGCAGTGAAAATCTTCACATCAATATTTGTATCTGGATTTATGTCAAGTAACCCATCTGCAAGACTTGAAAAGCCTGTTTAGCCAGTAATGATCGTTAAACTCAAAGTGAAAAAATATTCAAAAATTTTGAAAACAATCGCAATTTTCAAAAAGAATCTTGCTAAAATTCAGAGACTATCCAGCATCCCTATTCCAAGCTTTAAATAGTTTAACTGGCTCATAATAATCCATAAACTTGGAACATGATTAAAAATTTCCATAAATTTGAAAAAACAAGTAAATATTTTTAAAAAAGTTGCCAATGCTGGAGTAATTAAAATCTTGATAACCATTCCATTAACTCTAGAAAACTCCGTAGGGCCCTGGTGCCAGAAAAAATGGAAAAAAAGTTCAAACAGATTCATAAAACAAAAAAATTTACAAACACTTTTAAATTTTGCCGACATCAAATCTTGAAAAACAATCCATTACATCTAGAGGCTGTGCTGTAATCTACAATCAAACCCTAGAGGAGATTTGTGGCTCTTGAGGCTGGAGAAACCTAAAACAGACAACAAAGTTCAAAAAACTTAAAAGATATGCAGTTTGCATAAGAAACTGCCATAATTTGTGATAATAAAAGTCAAAAATTAATCCGAAGCGAAAAATTATTATCCAGGTACTTATTATCAAACACTTACGTAGATTTTCTGTTAGGCTAAAAAACTTGAATAATGACATTAAGTAACAAAAAAAGAAAAAAAAGTTGTAAAAAAGCTAAAAATTGAGGTTTTGAAATCTTGAAAAACATTCCATTACATTTAGAAACTATAGTAACAATAGTAACCGACTATCAAGCCCTAGAGAAGGTTTATCGGATCTTGCGGCTGGACGAAATTATTGCAAGTTTTTAAAAAAATCGCTAAAATTTGTCATATTAAAAATTGAAAGCTATTCCATGGCAAATAAAATTTTTTTCAGTAATTATTATCAAATTCCTCAGGACGTTTTTTTGGCCCCTGTGTTTAAAGAAACGTGATTATTAAAAAATAAGTGTCAAAAAATGAAAGAAATTTCAGGTTTTGTCAAAAAATTGATAAAATTCTGGATATTAAAATGTTGAAACAATTCCACTACCACTAGCAAAAATGCACTAAACTACATGAGCAGATAACTCAATAGTAGTGACAAACTGAAAACAAGTAGATACATGTTTTTCAAAAAACATACTATGCTTGCTTTATTTTGTTCGCCATGTCGCGAAAAGTTTTAGAGTAACTTTCATCCACTTTAAAATTAAAATTATTTTAAGGTCGTCTGAGGAAACAAATAAAACCACTCTATAGCTTCGATCAGCTAACTGCTTCCCGCGTTAACAAATAATTTGTATTAGAAATTGAAAAAACATAACAACTAACGCCGGCTGAATTGCTCTCAAACGACCTGCGAGCGGTTGGCTTCGTCAGTAGCTAGCCACACTTGATTCGACTCTGCAACTTTATTTTTCTAGCCTTGTTAGTAAATAAGTCAAATAAAAAACTGATATTTTAAAAATTAAAAAATTTAAATGACAACCTTCCAGATTTCGCAGTGAAAATCTTCGCAACAATATTTGTATCTGGAGTTATGTCAAGTAACTCATCTGCAAGACTTGAAAAGCTTGTTTAGCCAGTAATGGTCGTTAACCTCAAAGTGAAAAAATTTTCATAAGTTTTGAAAACAATCGCAAATTTCAAAAAGAATCTTGCTAAAGTTCAGAGACTATCCAACATCCCTATTCCAAGCTTTAAATAGTTTAACTGGCTCATAATAATCCATAAACTTGGAACATGATTAAAAATTTCCATAAATTTGAAAAAACAAGTAAATATTTTTAAAAAAATTGCCAATGCTGGAGTAATTAAAATCTTGATAACCATTCCATTAACTCTAGAAAACTCCGTAGGGCCCTGGTGCCAGAAAAAATGGAAAAAAAAGTTCAAACAGATTCATAAAACAAAAAAATTTACAAACACTTTTAAATTTTGCCGATATCAAATCTTGAAAAACAATCCATTACATCTAGAGGCTGTGCTGTAATCTACAATCAAACCCTAGAGGAGATTTGTGGCTCTTGAGGCTGGAGAAACCTAAAACAGACAACAAAGTTCAAAAAACTTAAAAGATATGCAAGTTGCATAAGAAACTGCTAAAATTTGTGATAATAAAAGTCGAAAATTAATCCGAAGCCAAAAAGTATTATTCAGTAACTTATTATCAAACACTTACGTAGATTTTCTGTTAGGCTGAAAAACCTGAATAATGACAATAAGTAACAAAAAAAAGTTGTAAAAACAGCTAAAAATTGAGGTTTTGAAATCTTAAAAAACATTCCATTACGTTTAGAAACTATAGTGACAATAGTAACCTACTATCAAACCCTAGAGGAGGTTTATCGGCTCTTGCGGCTGGACGAAAAAATGCAAATTTTTAAAAAAAATCGATAAAAATTTGTCGTATTAAAAAATTGAAAGCTATTCCATGGCAAATAAAGTTTTTTCAGGAAGTTATTATCAAACCCCTTAGGACATTTTTTTGGCCCCTGCGTCTGAAGAAACGTGATTATTAAAAAATAAGTGTCAAAAAATGAAAGAAATTTCACGTTTTTTCAAAAAATTGCTAAAATTCTTGATGTTAAAATGTTGAAACAATTCCGCTACCACTAGGAAGTATGCAGTAAACTATTATAAAACCCTAGAGGAGGTTCTTTGACATCTAGGGCTGAATGAACTCAAAAAATGACAAAAATAATCAAAAAGCTTGAAAAAATTGTGAAAATTAGGATAAAATTGCGTGTTTTTAGCGATCGGTTCTTCGAAGCCACGGAGGGGGGGGGGGGGGGGGGTTTGCACCGGGGGTCTGATGGAGAAAGAGGGGGAAGGGGATATCGATTGAGCAACAGTGGGGTGGGGGCAAACGCGCTGTGGGTGGCAAAAGTGGGGGTTCAACAGTGGGAGTGTCTTCAACCTCTGAGAACCGCCCATCACACCATATAAGTCTCCAAAACAGTTTGAGCTGAAACAGAGCTGAAAGGCTCTAAGAGCACTTAATGCCCGCTGGGCGCTACCTGTTTATCCCGTTTTTGAGGACGAAAAGTCAAAAGCGTCAGACGAAAAATCGGTCAAGCGAAAAATCGCATAAAAAAAAGACCAACAGGACTAACAGAATTGCTACAAATTTTGTTTGAGAGCAATTAAAAATGTTGAGAAATTGAAAATGTTAAAGGTTTAAACAGGCAAAGATATTACGCATTCAAGGCACTCAATTTAGATAATTTGGGGCCATTGCGTAGAAATAAGGTGCGTGATTAACACACAGTGACCTATGGTTGGATCCCCTGCCTCCGGAAATTGAATGTCTGAGGATGATTTATCACTTAAACATTACTCGAGCACGCTAAATAAAGTTATAGAAATTTGTGCCTACCCTTGCCCTAATTTATCCTAATTGTTTACCCCTAACTTACCCTGATCTTAAGGTAGTTTTCTGGCTTGGTTACGGCGAAATTAAGGGAATTTTCAAGGTAATATTAAGGTAATTTTTAGGTGAATCAGAGTAAAATTTAAGGTCTTTTTAAGATAGTGAGGCCTTAACTTTTCAGGTAAATTTCAGGTAAGCTAGTTAGGGTTAGCTAAGGTGAGTTAAGGAAAGGCAAGTCTACCTTAACAGTTAAGGTGAGTTAGGATGTTTTTTAAGGTAAAATTACCTTAACCTTATATAGTGTGAGGTTCACCGTAGCCTAGCCTGACCAGCCTTCGCTGCTTTGATGGTACCACGTAGACGTTTCAGACGAAAAAGGTAGACATATGCATCAACAAGGGCATTAATGATCAGATAATTGAACGGCAAGGGGGATCGATAGAAACGGACACCTGATAGCATGCTACTGAAAATAATGCACTACTGTTAAGTAATGTTGATGATTGATGGCCTAATGCTGCTCCACTGCGCTTGCGCAAAAATAATCATTAAATTCGTATTTTTGTAGCTTCTGAAAGAACAAATTAAATCTGTTCTCAATTACCTATTTTATTTTATCTTAGAAAATAATTAAGAAACGATGTACCTGCTTATATTAAATTAGTGGAAAAATGTCAGTAATTTAATAGGACCAATTTTGTTTCAAACTTCTCTTCTGTCTACTCTAACATCCATCTAATAACCTATAATCGCATTTGTATAATTTTTCTGCTTTGTGGTTTATTTGGGAGTAAATCTTAGTTGTCCTTTGCCTACGAGCTCTTTGCCCACATATGAACTTTTGCGCCTGAATGCTAGAGGGTACAACTAAGTCACCGTTAGAAAGAGCCAATAACACACCCATACCTACTCCTTTGTTTTTTGCTCTCCGATATGCAGTCTTCATTCTGTATTGTAGTTGGGCAACTGACATTTTCACCATTTCAAAGTGTTCTAAGATATTTCGCAACATTTTGAGATGAGTTCCTTTGCCCACGCAATTTTGTTTAAAGTAAATGAATTTTTGTTCGCTGAGCAAAGCTGGGGATGCTGATTAAGACAAAACTGTAGCGATGTCTTTAAAACAATCAAAGATTTGTCAGGTTTCCATGTCACTTGATGGCTGCCACCTAATTTTAACGTCAGGTTATTTGGTAATCCTCAATTTCGATGCAGCTTTTTCAACAGCCATAAAAACACCTTGGTGAAACTTGATAATTGTTCAGAATCATGATTCTGAATTTTCTAAAGCAGCAAGCATAAAAAAGCCAAAATGTCAATTTCCTCTGATTATCAAGTAAACAGTTGTCATCGAAAGCTATTGGTGTCAATCAGAACCTCCATGGAGTTTTTCCTATAAATTTGTCCTCAACTTATTGTCCTCTTGGATCTAAATGTAAACACTGCTTTCCCCTTTAATCTCAGCTACCGTTTGTTTTTAAAACATACAAGATAAATTTCAATTTGGTTTCTGTTAAATTACCTTTTCTTATTAAAAAGTTAACAAAAATGCAAAATTGGAAATGGAAATTCAATCAGCATTGAAAAATAGTTTTGGATACGAAAGAAATATTTGAAAGACAAAGTTCTACCCTAGAGAAAAAAATGCAGTTTTCCTCTTCAGAATGGCGCTATACTTTGGTAAAGACATCCTTGCAGCAAGTCTCGAATTTCAGTTTGGCTGTTTCTATATTCTTGAGGCATCAATATCGCTCGATGTAATTGAATGATTTACGATTGAATCGAATGCGTCGACATCTGAAACAAAAGAGAAAAGCTGTTAGTAGTGCGTAACAGACTTGCGGAACAGTCATCAAATTTTTTTAAATTAGTCGCTCAAAATGAGTCAGACAGTGTGTGCTCAAATTAATAATTTTGAGGTGTACTGAACTACTTATACCAGTTATATTAAAATTACACATCAAATTTCAAATCGATAGACCCGATGTGTGTTACGCTCATAACTGTCTCAATCTTTGAAAATACTACAATGACAGAAATGGTAGTGAGATCAGTATATTCTCAAAATGGTTAAGCGTTGCGATGAAATGAAGACAAAAGGCACAGAGGATTGATTAATTTACTTTGCATTTAAACTGACTTTTTTAAACAAGTGAGTTTTGGAAACGAAGTTGATTTAGCGTAATAAAACCTAAGTCTCGTAACAAAAAATACCGCTAGTTCAAATCTATTACCATTAATTACCATCAATGAAGAGATTAGTTATTTCCAGTGTTTGTAGTTGTGGGTTGCCCAATTGACATTGACAGTCCAGGATGACTTTGTGGAGTCATTGATCTTCTGGACAAATTTCTTCTCTGCCTCCTCTCTCGTATCTCCCACAAACAACGTTTCCCTCACGTAGTTCACATCACTCAGCGACTTCAATTCCGGCATGCCTGTTCGCAAAATAAAGTGAACACATATCATCACTGCTATTTATATGTTACAACACACTTAGCAACCTGAGTGATTTCGATCTCTGAGGCAAGCTCGAACGCGCCGCAGCGATAAGCTCTACTTTTAAGAGAACCAAAAGGTAAAAGCATAACCGACTAACGTCGTGCGAATTGCTCTCAAACGACTAGCGAGCGGTTGGCTTCGTCAGCGACTGGCAAGCGGTTGGCTTCGTCAGCGACTGGCGAGCGGTTGGCTTCGTCAGTCGCTAGCCATGGTTTAGTGAGGCTAGCTTTAGCTTGATTCGAATCAACTTTAAGTTTTCTAGCCTTGTTAGGAAATAATCAAAAATCTGATATTTTAAAAATTTGCAAATTATCGCAAAATTTAAAAGAAAAGCTTCCACATTTCGCAGTCCAAACGTTCAAAACTATTTTTGTCTCTGGAGTTATGTCAAGTAACTCATCTGCAAGACTTGAAAAGCTTCGTTGGCCAGTAATGATCGTTAAACTCAGAAAAGAACAAAAATTTTCAAAAATTTTAAAAACAATTGCAAATTTTAACAAACTCTTGCTAAAAATTCGTAATATTAATATCTTCAGAACAATTTCATTGTCACAATAGACTATCCAAGATCCCTAATTCAAGCTTTAAATAGTTTCACTCATAAAGTTCCATTAACTTGGAACGTAATAATTTTCCGAAAAATTAAATTTTATCAAAAAATTGGTAAAGCTGGAGTCTTCAAAATATTGATCACCATTCCATTAGTTCTTGAAATTATGCAACAGCCTATTATCAAACCTTGTATGAGGTCCCTAGGACCCTGGTGCCGGAAAAAATGATAAACTCAAAAAGATTTAAGACTTTTGAGTCTTTTGAAGATATTTGCAAGTATTGCAAAAATTGTAAATATTTTTAAATATTGCTGATATTAAAATCTTGAAAAACATTTCATTGAATATAGAATCTATGCATTAACCTATAATCAAACCCTAGAGATGATGTGGCTCTTAAGGCTGGAAAAACCTAAACAATGACAAAAATTTTAAAAATTGCAAGTTGCATAAAAAAATGCTGTGATAATAGAAGTTGAAAACTAATCCAAGGCCAAAAACCATTATCCAGTAATTTATTATCAAAGCCTAACGGAGATTTCCTTTTAGGCTGAAAAACAGAATTATGACAATAAATGTCCAAAAAATTGGAAAAAATTGCAAGATTTGTAAAAAATACTAAAATTCGTGGTGTTGAAATCTTGATAAACATTCCATTAAAATTAGAAACTATTCAGTAAAATATTGTCAAACCCTAGAGGAGTTTCCTTGGCTCTTAAGGCTGAAGAAATCTAAAAAACCGACAAACTTTCAAAAAAAAGCAAGTTTTACAAAAAAAATCGCTTAAAATTGTCATATTAAAAAATTGAAAGATATTCCATGGCAAATAAAAATTTTTCAGTAACTTATTAGCAAACTCTTAAGGACGTCTTCTGGCCCCTGTGTCTGGAAAGACGTGAATAATGAATAATGTCAAAAAAATAGCACGTTTTGTAAAAAAAAAATGCTAAAATTCGTGATGTTAAAATGTTGAAACCATTCCACTACCACTTAAATTTGGGCTGATGGGGAGGGAAGGGGTGGGCAACAGTGGGGGGAATAGAGTGTGGTGGGGCGGTGGGGGGGGGTGGGGCAATAGTGGGGGAGGTCAACAGATGAGGGGTCTTCAACCTCTTAAGAAACACCCTTTGCACCATAAGTTTAAGTCTCCAAAACAGTTTGAGCTGAAAGGCTCTAAGAGCACTTAATGCCCGCTGGGCGCTACCTGTTTATCCCGTTTTCGACGAAAAATCGGTCAAGCAAAAAATCGCATTAAAAAGACCGACAGGAATAATATAATTGCTACAAACTTCGTTTGAAAGCAATTAACAAACCGAATATTGTCAGACAAAGTTTTCTCGAACGAGAGCTCAATTTTAGTTGTGTCTTCAGCATAGAGAGGCCCGCCTCACTGTCTAAGAAGGAAAGGAATTGGGGTGGGGCTGATAATTGGAGGGGCGATGGGGCTTTTTGAATTTAACCATCATATAACTTCTGGTATAATATGGCGCAACATGACTCGACTGAAAAGTCAGTTAGCAAGATATCATTTGTTCTGATAGAAGTGTGATTCTCCTGGTGTTAGAAGGGTGGGGGATGAAACTCAAAGAACCTCCCTTCGCATCATGAACTTATCGCCTCTTAAGCGGCTACCTAAAAACTTAGAGAAACGCAGATTTAGATACTTGAGACTATTGAGCCGTAAGGCTCCAAGAGAATTTATTGCCCACCGGACTTTACATATATATCCCAGTTTCGAGGCAAAAAAAGTCAAAAGGCAAAAAAAGTCAAGCAAAAAATCGCAGAGAAAATACCACCTGCTAAAAACTGCTACAAAGTTCCTCTGCCAAAAAAGAAACATAACCGACAAACGTCGAAACAATCGCACACCAACAACTAGCGGGATCTCGAATCTATTGTAGCCTGTTTCAGGAGGTGGATACCTAAATTCACTTGGGGGCTTCAAATGACGTCATTAGAAGTTATTAAATATTACTATAGCCACTAATAAAATTTTAAAAAAAATACACCAATTCCTGTCGCCACTTGAGTCACAGCAGCTGACACTTCTGAAAGAGAAAAATGTACATCACACAAAACAAAAAATCAGAGGCGTAAAAGTCACTCGAAAAGTCAAACGGTCAAGCAAAAATTTTGCTTAAAAAGACCGACAAGTTTACAAAAAATGCATCAAATTTCGTTCGATAGCAATTTAAAACCATAATCCTCCGCCTTATTATCAATTCACTCCACAAACTTCCATATGAGATACTTAGAGACTATTGAACCGTAAGGCTCCACGAGAATTTATTGTTCTGCGGACTATACCTATTTATCCCAGTTTCGAGGCAAAAAAGTCAAAAAGGTGAGTCGAAAAATTGATCAAGCAAATCGCAGAGAAGAGACAAGATTAAAATTATTACTAGAAACATCGCTTGAAAGTAAATTATTAAAATTAATAGAAGTTTGAATGTCCTGCTGGAATGTGGGCAAAATTTTTAAAGGGTATTTTAATTTAGATCACGCAAACAAGCAGAAAAGGTCAAAGCCAATATGATATCAAATCGGTCAGACAAAACACGATCAGACAAATAATTAAAACATAGCCGGTAGATCGCCGGAAAAGAGCCGCAATAGACGCTTGTGGCCTCCCATGAAAAGATACAACTAACGAAATAAGATAGACAGATCGACCACCAGTCCTTTAATAGACGACTAGACTTTTTGGGTTAGATTCGGACTGTCAATTTTATGATACATGCTGTCTGTAAGGAAAAAACCAAAAAGGGCTTCTGCAAAATGGACATTCGAAATCAAAAGCTCAAGACTATTACTCAAGAAATAGGGCATAAAAGTTTGGCACTACTTAGATGCACACTATTGATCTTTTACTAGTAGATGATCATAAAATTTCAAGTTTCATAAGTGAGTTCAGAAGTCATTTTTTGAGTGAGGTAAGTCACGCAATTAACCTAAAATCAGAAATGACGTCACACACAAATTTTAACTGCAAAGCAGTAGAAGTCACTGAAGTCATTGAAAAGGTCAACTTCAAGAAGTCAGGTCGTAAGAATCATCGATGAAGACGAAGAATTAAAAAAACATAGCAGGACAAGTCCTGAAATACAATTCAAAGAATTGAATGAAAAACATAAAGTACTCTACTTGACCAGCAGATCAATTGAACAAAGACAAAACACAAACAAAATCATCTCAAAAAATTGAGAAACAAACAATCGAAAAAAAAACTGAACAAAAATATACTCATTACTAAAACTCTTGAAGCTTTTTTCCCTAAGGCAAAGTTTCATCCCTTTAAAAAGACATGTTTCAAAAATATGTTCAAGACCATTTTTTTGTTTTTGAAACCGGTCCAGTATTATATCAGCATGACCTGAAAAAATTCATTGGCCCTTGAAGATCGATTAACTAAAAAATGACCGAAAAATATAAATGAAATCAATTGCAAAATTTTAAAAATTGCTGAAAATTGTGATATTAATATCTTCAGAATCATTTCTGTGTCTCTAGAGGCTATCCATTAACCCCATTCCAAGCATTAAAAAATTCATTGGCTAAAAGATCGATAGGCAATAACTGTTAGAAAAAATCTCAAACTTCAAACAAAAAATCCGTTCTATTGAAATGTTGATAACCGTTCAATTTTCCCCCAGCAGCTATCTAATAACATATTGTCACACCCTGGATGAGGTTAGGTGGCTACTGAGGCAAGAAAAACTGAATATAAGAAATATGTTTTGAAGAAACTTGAAAAAAATTGCAAATTTCATCAAAAAATTTCTTAAATTCGAAAAGCTTAACTGTTGATAAAAAATCCATTGAAGCCAACAACCATGCAGTAACTTTTTATCAGACCGTGGAATATGTTTTTTGGCACTCGAGAATGGACAAATATCAAAAATTGACAAAAACTTTAGAAAACCTTGAAAAAATTGCAAATTTTATATAAAAAAGGCAAAATTTCGTGACACAAAAATCTGAAAACCAATCCATTATTACTACAAACCATGCAGTGCTCTATTATCAAAACGACAAATGATAATTCCTGACCCCTGAAGCTGGAAAAACTCAAAAAATGACAAAATTTTTTAAAAAACTTGAAAAAAATTGCAAAAATTAATATCATTTTGCATGTTTGTATTTGTAGTACCAAACATATAGCTCATAAAATGGTCATAACAAGTTATTTTGTCTTGCACAAGGCCTTCATCATTTTTCAAAAACATCAACGTAAGACTAAAGCAAAAAAAAAATAAAAAAAATCAAAAAAACATGAAAAAAATTGCAACATTTTGAGCCCAAAAACTCCTAAAAATGACCTTTTAACCTTTAATTAAGGCCATCCCAGCAGCTGCACCACTACAAACACTTGAAAGACTACTAAAGCCCACTTTGGGCCTCTAATGAAACTTAATGCCCGCTGGGCTTTACCTGTTTATCCCGTTTTGAAAGATCAATGTCATTGGAAAATGTGTGAACACATCTTAAAAAAACACAGCGCCCCAATACAATTCAAATTTTTTGAATTGTAAAAAAACCACGATGTCCCCCGTAATAGCAGCCATCGCTTCGCGGCTATGAAAAAAGAAAAAGATTCACCCAGTCCAAGATAAATGCTACAACCATTCAGATGAAGACTAGCCAAGGCTCAATGACTTCAAAACTCCAGAAAAAGCGTGCGAATGAGGTTATGCTGAAGTTAGCAGACACGTGTTAAGAAACCATCCTAATCAAAATTAATACAGCAAAAGGAAAGCAACACCATCAGGCACCTCCCCCGGCTAAAAACTGCCATAAACTTCCTCTGGACAGAAACATAACCGCCAAATGTCGAAACATAGCTGGCAGATTGCCAGAAAATAGCCGCAATAGATTCGTAGATCGGCAGTCTAAAAAAAACAGTAAAAAAGACAGACCAAAAAAATTCGTCTTTTCATTGAAGGCTGATCTGTTATATTTTGATTAAAAAACTGTATATGTTATTGCTGCCTCTATTAGCTGATCTCAAATAACCTTCATTTAGAGTGATACACACCCATTTGACCTTATCTCTTTGAATTAAAGTAAATAAAAGTCAATTTCAAAGTGAGGAAGTCATTTTTGAGAGTGAGGTAAGTCAAGTGTGACCAAAAATTTAATCACGCGCATGAACAAAAAAACTCGCTCCACTAAGAGCGAAAAATGACGTCACACATGCAATTCAGTTGAAATTGCATGAACGAATGAACAAAAAATGGCTGTGACGTCATATGGTCGTAACAAAAATCATGACGACGAAATAAAAAAAAACCAAGAGAAGGCCAATAATAGCCTCAGCTATCGCTGTGCGGCTATTAAACAATCGCTCTCGAGCAACTAGCGGGAGCTCGAATCTATTGCAGCCTGTTTCAGGGGGGCAGGGGGTGGTGGATAACTAAATTCAATTGGGGGCTTCAAATGACGTCATTAGAGGTCATTAAATATTACTATAGCCACTAATAAAATTTAAAGTAAAAATTTATAGCAATTCCTGTCGCCATTTGAGTCACAGCTGCTGACATTGGTGAATGAGAAAAATTTAGATCACACAAAACGAAAAAATCAAAGGCGTAAAAGTCCATAGAAAAGTCAAAACGATCAAGCGAAATTTTTGCATAAAAAAGACCAACACGTTTACAATAATTGCATCAAACTTCGTTCGATAGCAATTAAAAACCATAATCATTCGCCTTATTATCAATTCACCCCAAAAACTTCTATATGACTACTAATTAATCCGGTCTAAAATGATTTTATATTGACCACTTATACAAGGCGCGGTGCAAAATTTCTTTTCCGAATAATATGAATAAAATTATCTACCCACAAAAATACGTACCTGCATTTTTCATTGCATACAGCATATTACACACCATATCAACATTGTCTCTTAGCACCATGAATGCCTGAATTAACAGTCGCTTGAAGAATTCGAAGTTGCGTCGGTACGAAGGGCTCTGGTCATTATTCGCTTCATAGTCCCTGTTAATAATGTACATAAACGAGGCCGGCAAAATCAATGGCACTCTCTCCCTGTTGATGCCAAATTTGGACTTCTTTCGACCAAGTATATGACCAAAGTCTATGTGGAAGAGACGACCTGATCTGTGGACCATGATATTGTCATTGTGCCTGTCGCCAATTCCGAGAACATAGCTGGCCACACAAGAGCCAGCACAGGAGAGGATAAATTCAGTTGTCGCTTTCTCTATGATTTCATTCGGCAGCTAAAACAGTTTTCAACTGCCTACTTTCAACAGTTAGCTCACTTTCTTGACTCCTCTTGTGTAAACGTCAACACATTACTAAGTATGAACCTCGATACTGAACTTAAGAAATCATAAGAAAATCGATACCCAACATTCTGTAGGAACAACTTTAAGACTAATGGGGAAACGGTTTTAGACACAAGCATAGATCGATCCATCCATACGTAGTAAGAAAGAAAAGGAAACTTTCTCCTTTAGCAACATACCGGCTTGTTCCCATTGCAGATATCAGAAGCCAGCCATAAATAGATGACATCTCTGGACCATGCCACAGACAGGGATCCAAATGCCTTTTTCTTTTCCTCATTGTACCACTGCTGAATCTTGCTAATGGTACTGGCATTCTGTACCATCTCAATCAGCCCAGCGTCTAACTCAGCCGCTACACACTTGTAGGACAGAAGTTTCAAGTCCAAGTCTAGAACAGTTACAATTGTACAACATCGAGCATTAGAAACATCAATGAAGACAACATTGATCATCCCTGCAAGAACCGTTAACTCAATTTACCAAAAACCATCCGAGACAAAGACCACTGCAAACAAGGACCACTGCTATCTTAACTTCGAGTCTTCAATATGCGAAAACATGGAGTACATGAATAATCTAAATGGCCCTCTTTGATGGACGGCCAGAAGTAAACAACAGAAAAAACATTTGAAAATGTACCCAAAACCGTACCATGTTGTAACCATAGTGAATTGAAGCAGGAGAACATCTGAAGTATCAACACGTCCTGCCTGAGGTCGTCTCCGACTTTGAACATGAGTTCGTAGCAATAGGGATGTTGACTCTGGTGACTTCCCAGGAGCTGTAAGGTGGAGGAGGCGAAAGTAGGCACACTCTTCAATGCTTGCACACTCTCTTCTGTGCTGTACACCAGTCTCACAGGCTTCATTTTAGACTTCATGCACTGAAAACACACATAAATAACCACACGTCTCAGAATATTGACGCTTCAATATATCTACTTCAAATACTTTTCAAATAACAGCGATTAAAAAATAGTGGGCAGCTCGCTTAGGTGTAGCACAAACGAACGTTGAAGAAACTTTTGATGAACTTAAGAGCTCTACCTTGTTCATCCTGTCAATTCTAACAACTTTCCCGTATATTTTAAAATTCTCTAGCCCTGGAATTGTAGGGTATCAAGTTTTTAGAATGTTCGATTTTGTTCAAGGGCGAAATTCAGAAAAACGTATGTATTTTAGGATTCAAATTCAAACAAATCAAGTTACGAAGTCGCCACAGTCACACAGTCCAGAAGGTCAGTCAGCATCTTCATTGTATTCTTCCTCTGAATTTTTGCTAAAGCGAATTCTTCCTTTGGATGCCGAAATATACAATTGAAATTGGAGGGAAATATTGTTTGAGGTGAAAAGTTATCGGGGTTAAGCGACAAAGGGGTCTAAAAATAGGGGTTTTGAAAGCTGGGGGTGTTATATTAATAGGTGTCTGAAGAAAACGAATGCTCTACTCCTACTTTAATCTAAACATAGATTTCAAAGGAATTTCAATATCATTGCTGGGGGCTATTATTGCATACCAAAAATATGTGTGTGATAACCTTATTTGTAGTGCGCCTATTCTCTCTACTTTTGGTAATTACTTATTGTGTTGATTACCGTTGCTATTATTAGGCATATTCCGTATGGGCATTATATGTATAGGCTATCAATTTGAAGTCGTAAAGAAGCAAGTTATTGTTGCGAGCGTTGTGTTAATAAAAGAATAAGTATGACGTGGAATTGGATGCATGGGCCGGCGATCGTGCTTCTTTTATTTCTTCAGACTATAATTAAAGAGATGTTAAGATGAGACAATACAATTCATTCAAAAGATTATAAGGGATGATTCCCTTTACAGTATTTATCGGTGTCAAAGAGAGACTAAGTAATCAAATAAATTTGTCCGTGTTAATCATAAAAAATATGTGGAATTAAGTTGAAGGCAATATCGAGTAGTGTCCTTCTCTAATTCTCTAAGCGTGCCTGTCTTCTTCTGTAGTAGTATATCTATATCCAACTAAAGTATAAAAGTTAATCAGTTCCCAGTTTCTTTCTCGGCCAATAGAAATTGTTTTCGTCATTATTGCGTTGTTCTATTTTTGTCTGCTTTTACTTCTTTATTGTGGATAATATATAATAATATGTGTAAGCATATGACACTACCGGACTTAGGAAAATTTTGTATACAAAATATAGTTTCATTAGTTTAAGCCACTCATCGTCATTTGTTTATTTTTTTGGATTGCCGTCCTTTTTCTGGAAAACTTTTGGGTTTTGGGTTTTTTTTCCTAGATGACACTGTACTCGGGGGCACTGGTCTCCTGATCAAAATCTGTGAACTTCGAGCCTTTGTCTGTTGGCAGAGTTTGTAGTTGCACTTGTTGGTTCCTTAATGTAGCCAATTGTGGGTAGACAAAGGAAGAAATAGGGTTAACCGGGGCGTGAATACTGGCCATGTCATCTTTCAAAGCGTTTGCTCTAGAAATGGGGAGTACAAACGTTTCCTTCCACAAGGGGCAGTCTGGGTGCTTCTTCAAATAATTGTAGTCGTCTTGGTCGACCACCGTCATGGGCTTGGAGAACATTGTCCTCCCTCTGAATTGTGACCTAAAAGGAAATTTAGTGTGAACTTGTAAATATTTATGGTATGCATAAGTTATCAGAGTATGAAGTATAAATGCAAAAATTGCTGAGAAAATCCATAAAACAATTTGTCAAAAGGTCGAATCGGATGATGTAAAATTATCCGAAAATTGGGGTCTGATTGTTTGAAGTGTATATGCGGTCTCCATTGCTATGGCTGACAGTTGCACTTCGTTGAATGACGGCGTTGGTAATTTTGATAGTTTTTTCCTGATGTCCTTCATCATTTCTTCTTTTGCTGCATTTATTGTGGGCATATGTGGTAACTCTTTCAGCTCAGGTATTTCAGTAAAAATGCGTTTCAGTGGATCGGACAGTTTTAAATCTATCCGTATTGGGGGTATTCGTTTGCAGGCAGATAAATCTGATGTTATTTTTATGTTAGGCCCAGATAGGGTATGTCCGCATTCTAAGATAAAAATGCATGATAGACATCCTTTGTGATTTTTCGTTCGAGCAACTTGACCTGGATATTCAGACGGAATTGATTCCGTTAGTTGGTAATTAGACGTAAAGGACGTTATTAGCCATACGCCATGTCCTAAGTTTTCTGCCTTTTCGTACATTGGTAGTTGAAGTGATTTAATATTGCAGTTTTTCACAACTGCATGGGTGTCGCGGTATATAAGTGAGCTGAGACATGATTTGTGGTTTTTCTCTATGGGGAAGCCATTCGTACAGATACCTATGGCCGGTGATCCAACACAAGTATCAAGTTGCTCTTTCGTCAAGAGAACTTGGTTGTCGCCTTGTTGAGCTAAATATTCTGTTTCAATATCCCAGATAGTTGCCATACCTGGGTTGTTTTCATCCGGCATTGGAATTGGTGTAGCCTTAAAAACTGTCATTTCTGTTTCGACTGAGGCGAGTGGTATTGAAACTTGGAAAACTAGGCCAATGTCGGTTGTTTCGACCCTTTGGAGTAGTTGGGTTTCGTAGTAAGTGAGTATTTGCTTCGGTGGAATCGCTAAAGTTAGCTTCTGTCCGTTGTTCACGAGTTCATCAGATATATCTAGCAAGATACTCTCAAAGTCTTCTTTTGGTAATAGCGCCATAGGGATTCTTTTACTTGTCATTGTTGTTATGCTGTTAAGGATTGTAATGCGATACGCATATGCTGCCGATCTATAAGCTTTGATGTTGTTGTAAAGGGTTAATAGCATTGAGACCAAGTTTGTTTCAATGTGAAGACGTTGGTCACGAACATATAGAAATTTTTCACATTCTTCCACCAATCTTGTTCTGTTTATAAGTGCTTCAAATTTAATGTCGATAATTTCGAAGTTCAAGTTGACTGTATTTGACATTTCTTGTTGCGTCTTCTTAAGGTCACGAAGTTCAGATCCAACTAAATAGAATTTTTGTTGATTTTGCAAAGTTGTTTTGGCCCAAGCGTCCTTCAATGATTCGAAGTTCTGGGCAAGTATTTTAAGATTTTCTTTGTTTTCTTTTGCTTGTTTTCCACAACCACCAAGAAAAGACTTAAAGGCACATCCGAGTGCGGAGCCTGTTCCTAGGCCTGCTGCTAAAGAGCCAACAGTGAGCGCAGCAATTGCTCCGAGACGTGAATACTATCAATTGCTCTCCTGCTTCGGCCTGACGTTGCTCCATATGTATCTATAGGGTTCACTCTCGATGAGAGAACCTCGTGGATTTCGTCGCGTATGTTAGTGACATCATCCATGGCTTTTCGATGTTCTGCTCTGACCAAATCTAGCAATGTATCGTATTTGAAATGATCTGTGTCATTCAAAGCAGAATGTAGAAAACAATTATAACCTGTTTTTGTCCAAGGGTGATATAGCATAGTTGAAATTTGTTCTATTTGTTCTGTTATATTTTTCCCATTTAATGTAGTGTTGTAACTGGGGAATGGAACTCCGAAATCAACGTTAATATATTTATCGGCCATTAATACTTGTTTGATTGGGGTAAAATAAATTCCGGAATTATCTATTTCGTGTTCTGGCCAAACAGGTCTGGTTTCTTCAAACTCAGTAGAGGTTGGACGAAGTTCTCCCATAAGGAGGAAAAATATTGTCAATATTTGGACTTTTTCTATTTTTAAAGTCATTTTTTGTTGCTCTTTGTGTTTTCTCTGATGAACTGGGAGCCTAGGAGTCAATTCACTGAGAATTTAAGCAAAAAAATACTCTTTTTACCTGTTTGTTTACTCTGACATATGTTCTTCTTCTTCTGAGAAGGCTGAATCGGCTGATGTTGACTCGGGACTTAAGACTCCGGGAGGCAGCTGGATTGGTGTAGGGTCCGGCGCAAAAAATCTGGGGTCGACAATTGGCTGTAGTATGTTGTTTGTTATTTCCAACTCGTCGTCTTCATCGTCGTCTAGGGCTACTGGCAAGCTTTTCGCTAGAGCAAAGCCACTTGAGTAGATACGGAAGAAAAACTCGTCTCCCAAATAAGTGTAGTATTCAGCCTCGTCTGTTGTTGCTTGTGGATTGTAGGCAAGATAAGACCAAGTTTGAGTATATGTTAGATGGCGAGCGTAGTGTATATTTTCAAAATATTGATAAGTTGATTGAAGGAAGGAAGGAATTGATTGAAGTTTACGTAGGAAGAGATCAGGTATAAGGTTACTGTGCGCTGCGCAAAAATAACAATAATTTCTAACGGGCATTTAGTTTTTAAAAGATGTTTCCGATAACTGATTTGTTTGTTTAATTTTGGCAATTAAATTGTTGGAAATAAATTTTGGGCTATTGAAAGAGTATTTGACTGAGCGGCCAATAGGATTGAGAGGAGTAATTGAGTTCTGTTAACTTTAGCTCTGACGATATTCAGGTCGGAGTTGTAATATAATCTCATCCAACCTGGTGGTCAATTAAATTCTTTTTTTGTTCCGGGATAATTTTCCCGCCTGCTTTGTGATAAGGAAGGGGAATTGGAGAGGGATAGTTAATTAAATTGCTTTTAGTTGCTAATACTTTGCAATTTTTCCCTACTGTTTGTTTTGAGTGACAGCTCTAACTTCCGTGATTTAATTTAATTTCAATTAGTTTTGTGTTATCTTTCCTCAGACTTTCCTCAGTCCGCCTGGGAAAATCGTCTCTTCGGCGAGGGAAAAATTTGGCTTCAGGTGCCCTGTTTTATTGTTTTAGGGCTGTAGGAGACTGGTTGTCTGCCTTGAGTGGAGTCTGATGCAAAAACTGTCTGGGAAAGTTTGATGTTATCTTAATTGATTTGAGAAGGTTTTTCGTTTTTCACAGACTATGACTAAGTGCGGTAGTAACGGACTAACAACATGTTTCCCTTTAACGGCTTTTAAAGAGTGATTCATTAACCTTGAAGCTTGAGTAGTCTTTTTGATAATGTTTGTTGAATAAAAAAATTGTTTTCAGATCAAATGGACCCTCATTTGTATTTTGCCATTATTGATCAGTTGCAGGATGGTACATTGCGCAATCGCTCCGAACTGACAACTGCGGACATGAGAGTCCGTTTCCGGAGACGGTTGGAAAATTGTACTCTCAACATCGATGATCTGCCTCTTTTCGATGGTCAATTGATCCCACTTCCAGGCGAGATTGATTGGATTGTTGAGGATCATCACGTGACGGAAGATGGGACGCACACATCAAAGAAGAAGGTGCAGGACATCGTCTCTGTGTTGAGTGCAACTGGTTTAGCTATACCCAAGTTCTGTGGTGGCTTCGAGCGGTTTGTGCGCAGGTATTGAATGTGATATAGGTCTTTCTTACCCAATGAGAGGGGAGATAAGATCTTCTGTTGTTGTGTTATCCTTACCTGATGTAGTGGGGAGGATAACACAGTCATGTAGTGAATGTGAGGAGAAATTGATTGTAATTGTTTTCATCCAATAAGCGGAGGAAACTGTTGCTAAGAGTTTGTATCCATAGTTGCCACGTGTTTTCTTTGCAGCTACATTCATCAGTGCATACCGTGTTTCATTCGGGACAATTCCAGCTTTCGTCCTCGCTGCTACAGCGTTCCAAAAGAGACCAGGGTTGCTTTGTGTCAGCGTTTCGGACTGCAGTTCTGGCGCTGTACCGTCCTGGAGGAGCGAGCGGTGGTGACACTGGGCGTTCCCGAATGGAGGAATGTGAGGCTGGATAACGCAGAGGGCAATGGGGAATGTGTTATTTCTTCCTTGTTCTTCCACTTAACTGGTTTTGTTTCCGGTAAAGAACATTCGTTAAAATTGTTTTAAGTTATGTTTACTCAGTGTGAAAATGTTCTTTCTGCTAGATTGCTCCCGTTCTGATCGTGACTGTGATGTTATTCGTCAATCCATTGGGAGAGAGATGAAGACTGAAATGTTTAAATCTCTCTGTCGGGATACTATCGATCAAAACGTCAATGAGTTTATGGTTGGCTATGAGATGCAGTACCGGGGACGTGGTTGCTCTGAGCAGTGGGTAAATGAAATGCTGTGCTAGTTAATTTTTCTTCGATTCATCAATTTCAGTTTTGTCGTTGCTTTTAGTTTCTTGGAATTGCTTATGCCACTGGCGTAGATGTACTGGTATACTGGCAATACGCACAAGGAGGTGCCTGGGTGAAATATCCCCATAAGCGAAATTCCACGAATGGCGCAGCCTTCGTTTTTCATAACGTGTATCAAGAAATGGGAAACCGGTGTGCGCATCATTGCGAGCCGCTCCTGGAGCTGCCAACTGGCAGGTACTAGCGGCTTATTGCATTGAGCAAAGGCTCAGATTTTGTTTTACGTTGGGTTTTCCTCAAATTTGTTGTGCTTTATAGTGAGGACGGATCGTTTGCTGCTTCCAGCTGTATATCTGCTGTTGAGCGACGAAATCCAGTGAAACGAGCCGCAAAACCAGTGACCTTCAAGGAGAAAAAACAGAAGAAACTTTAAACTGATGAGTAAGTAAAGTTATGTAATTTGTTGTATTTGTTGTTGTTGCTGCTTTGTGTCTTGTGATATTTGCAATGTTTGCTCTGAAGCAAGCAAAAAATTCGAAAAAGCCGAACAATACGTTTGAAGCTAAGGTTTTTCGGGAGGGGATTGCGTCATTCTAGTGGCACTGGCTGCTTCGTATGTAATAAAGGGTTAGATCAACAAATTTATTTTTGCAACTTTTTCTTGATTTTTTTGTTTTTGTGTCTTTTGAGAGTGTTTGGACACTTTGAACCTAACTAAGGACTATTGGATGCTCTATAATATGTTGCAGCATTGCTTGTTGTACTATTTGCATTGTTCTAGCGTGGTTAAATTCTTTTGAAATGTTGGTTTTTTTTTATATTTTCGTAGTTCTCTGGTGTGCTAGGGTGACGTTTTCGTATTGTTTTTAAGTAGGGTGAGATTCCACTGCTTTTTTTATAGGCTCTACGGTAATGCCTACTGCTGCTTACTATAGCAGAGCTAATAGAAGTAGGTATATATGGGTTTTTGTTGCTTTATGGCACTTTATGTTTGGAAGATTGTGTTTCCGTCGCGGTTTTTACTCATTTTTCCGCCGTTTTAAGTGCATTCTTCAGTTCATTTGCGTGCTTTTCATCGCTAGATGTGTCCAATTGGTTGCTAACGACCTTCCGACGGCGGCAGGGTAATTTTCGAGGGCCATTTACCGTTCTGGCCTTGTAGGTGTTCCGAAAAATGGCTTTTTTTGGGTGTTCAGCACTTAGGCGGATAAATTAGTGACGGTTGGGCAACTTTGGAAAAAAAATTTTCGATTTTCTCAAATTTTTTCCCCTAGACCTCAAGATCCGGCTATTTTGGTACCCATATGGTAAATCTGGGACTGTACTAACAGCATTTTTGACTCCAGCCACTTTTTCCGAAGGCTAGTTGAGGTCGTTATGATCTTTTTGTTAATTTTTTCGATTTTTCTTCCCGCACAGATTGTTCAAGCGTGAGAATTGGCGTATGAACGTTCCCCAGGACACGTTCGGTTAGTTCGTGCCCTGCGAAGGAGCCTAGAGTGTCAAGTTTTTATCTTGTGAACATTTTTGCATGATTTTTAGTAGTATTTTGGTTCGGTTTTTCGGTATTGTCGCTAGTTTTCGGGTTTTAAACAGCTTTCCGATCTTCGGGGTTGCTTCTACTACTCTCCCACTGTTAGAGCGGATGTAGTAGAGTTCTTTTTGGTTATAAAAAATTAGTAACGGGAAAGTTTAGATTTTTTTCTTAGATTGTCCAGGAAACTGTTAATTTGTTTTCGTTTTGTTTTAAAGATTCTATCGCTTGTTTTTCTGATTTCAAGTGTTTGTGCTTGCTTCATTTGTGCTGTTGGTTGTGGCGTAATTAAGTATTTACCGTCTAGGCATGCGCGTTGCGTCATGATGTATAGGATTATTATAGAACTCCGTTTGACTGCGGATGCGGGACGAAGTCCGACGGGGTGGCAAAGGAGGTGTATCGGGATTTCCGATGATTCCCATATTTTGAGGTCTGTTGTGAGTAACTAGGCTTGCCGGTGGGCGCACGAAAGGTGGTCTAGCATAAAAAGGGGCGAACATTGGGGATTGGTGGAGAGTTGGTTGTGTATTAGTGAAAGGTTGGCCTGGACTATGTTGGTGATTAATTCTTGAACCTTGGTGTTCTGGAACTCTGATTACCTCCGGTTGTCTAAACGGTGGTGTAATTGGTCCCTGGTTTTCAACTATGAACACTTCTTAATTCTCTGTTTGTGTTGGTGATACATTCGGTGACGCAGTTATGTTCCCTTGTGTTAATTGGGGAGTTGATGCAGTTGGTGGAGTGAATAAATGACTCTCGTCCAAGTTGTAGTTAGTTTCGATTGGTGTTTGGGGCCTCGATACTGTCGGGCTACTTAATGTCGTTGAAGTAGGTAGGGAGGTTCTTCTGCTTGGGCTGCTAAAAGATGTGCTAGAAGTCAATATAGGGGAGTTTTCATTAGTCGGTTGTGCTGAAGGCAATTGCTCAGCTTCTCTTCGCCGTGGAAATGGAAGTTGGAAGGTAACTGTAGGCGTCTGGTTAGCATGGGGCATTCGCGCAAAAGGGAAAAAACCAAGACGGTCAATTTGCTGGTCCAAGAGTTCGGGTTCCCTAGCATCTTTCTCAATTGATGGATCACAGCTGAAATTTTTTGGATCAATTATTTCAAGGTCGTTTATTTGATGCTGTGGTTTGATCGGACGTAATCGAATACGGTGCGCAATTTGTGTATGGTTTGTTCCCACTTTGCGGATAAGATAGTTAGAATCGGTCAGGGCTCTCTCAACTCGATATAATAACTGAAATTTGCATTGTAATCCCTTCATTTTTTCTGATTGAGTATTTAAAATTGGGTGTAAAAGTGAGCAATAACTTTTAGGTCGTAGTGGTTGTGCCCTTGCTTTCCTATCATAGTATTCACGATACTTGTGATACAACGAAAGTAAGTTTTCGTGCTGTTGTTGAAATACATGTTGCATTTTGTTGTGTAGTTCGATGTTGAAGTCGTATTTTGGTTGTTTGTTTTGTAAGTTCTGTGTGTTGAATCGAAGCTCTAGGGCACCAAATGGCTCTCTTCCGTGAAAAATGAAAGATGGTGTGCATCCTATTGAAGCATGGTACCGAGTATTGTGAGCGTAGGCCGCAGGTGTTGCTAACTGTGGCCACTGTCTTGAATTAAGGTTTTCGTAGATTCGAAGATACTTTTTTAAGGGTCCGTGGGCTCTTTCTAACAGTCCAATTGTTTGTGCATGTTTAACAGAAGCATTCTCAATTTTGATTTCCAGCATTTGTGCAAGCTCCTTGATTAGGCTACTTGTAAAGACGGAACCTTTGTCACAGAGTATGCTTCGTGGAATGTAGGAATGTTGAAGGAATAAATCTGTTAAGTGTCTAGCTACAGTGCTAGCGTCGGGGTGCTTTATTGGGATTGCAAAAAGGTATTTGGAGAACACATCCATTGCCGACAAGATGTATTTGTACCCTTTGCATTCGGGTAGTTTTCCTACTATGTCAACTTGCATCATGTCCTCAGGATAGAATTGTAGCGCCGAAACAGGTTGAAGAGGGGGTCTGTGTGATGTAAGTTTGGCATTTTTGGCTTGGTGACAAGTTGTGCAATTACTGATGTAGTCACGAATGCTCTCTTGATATCCGGGAAAGTAGAAGCCTTTACGTAATTCTACAAGAGTGTTTGAGATTCCCTGATGGCCTTTTTGTTTTGAATTATGGAGGCGATATATTAGTTCAGTCCTCAAGTGCTTTGGTACACATAGTTGTAAGTGTGAGATGTTGCCAATGTGATTGAAGTATTGTCGATAAAGAACGTTATTGTTAACAGTTAACCTTTTAAATTGCTTACGGTATTTTTGTAAGTCGAAATTGAGGTATTTCGATGTTGGTGTTCGTTTTCTTCGCAACCATATTAGTGTCTCAGTGATATCTTTGTCTTTTCGTTGTTCCTCCTGCATATTGAGCGTTGAGTACTTCTCCGAAAGATCTGGCGAGTCCAGTGGGTTGTTCAGATATAGTGCGTTGAGAGTTCGTTTTTCTTTTGTTGTAAATTTAATTGCTTCTGTAAGGATGTTCTCGTCTGTGAGAAGATGGGCTAGCGTTATTATGAAGACTTCTGGTTTTAATTGTTCTTCTATGCACTGTTTTTACTCATTGTGTTCCAAATTAGCATTTTTTATTGAGGAGAGTGTGTTATCTGGTTGTTTGGGTGTGATTTCTATTTCGACATCATGAATGGGCAGTCGGTCTTTCAACTGCAGTTTGAATTTAGTGTCGGGATTGACATACATTCGTGAAAGATAATCTGCCGCTGCATTCGCTCGTCCTGGTATATGGCCTAAGATGAGGTTAAAACTCATAAAATATTCCGCTTTCGACCATAAACTAGGAGGGAGGGTCTTTGACTGAAAAAACCGTGTTAGGCTTTTGTTATCTGTTAATAATATAATTGGATATTTTGTTGCTCCCCAGATATTTGCCTCAAATGTTTCTAGTGCGTACACTGTTGCCAGAAATTCCTTGCAGTACATTGATAGCTTCAACTGATTTGGGGTGAAAAGTCTTGATCCGAAAGACACGGGAGCATAGTTTTTTATTTTCTTTCCTGCTTGGTTCTCACAATAGTCTTCAATAAGTAGTACATATCCTGCAGCATAGTGACTTGCGTCAGCCAGAATGATGTACTGTAGATCTTTTTGAGCTATCCTTAGAGTACGTTCACAGGCCTTTTTGAGCGAAAAGGTAATTTCCTCTAATGCTTTTTCATGCTCGTGTGTTATGATAATTGCGTTGTCATTCCGGAGCAATGAATAAAATGGGCGAAGCTGATTTGTTAAGTTCGGTATGTAACTCTTAAAGAATTGTACAAATCCGATCAGTCGGCGGATTTGCTTAAGGGTTTTCGGCATCTTCAGTTTTTTCAAAAAATTGTTTACTTTTTCTTTGTTGGGAGTAGTGCCTTGCTGGTTTATTGTGTGGCCCAAGAAGTCGATGGTTTTTACGCCAAATTGGCATTTGTCCATTGATAATCGTAATCCTGCGTTGCGGACGCATTTAAATATCTCTCTCAAGTTTTTTTATCAGCTCTTCTCCGCTGTTGGCGCCTGCTCCGATGTCGTCAAAGAATGAATAACACTTATCCGTGGCAATACATCTTTCCAAATGGTGTCAAATGCAGGAACTGAAAATTGTTGGCGAACGGCTTAGGCCTTGTGCTAGGCGTTTAAATGCCCAAGTTCGTGAGCCAAAATTAAATGCAAGAAGTTGTACACTTAATTCATCGGCCATTCCAATAGAAAAATAGGCTTGACTACAATCAAGTTTTGCAAAAATACTCTTATTTGCTAGATGCTGTCCAGCATCTGTCATTGTAGCGACGGGGAAATTGTTGTTACTATAGTCGTGTCGTAGGAGGAAGTTGATTTTTCTCAAGTCAATTAAAATTCTTAACTTGCCGTTTGGTTTTCTCTTGGCAAATATTGGGCTGGAGTATTTTGAGTAGGGCAGTGTTGTTACAATATCGAAGTATTGCATTAGGGCTAGCTCTACAAGTAAATCTTCTCGCAAATGAACTGGTGTCTGTGGATTGGGAGCATAGATTGGCATATTATTTTCAGGAGTTAATTTTGCCTTGAAGGTGGTGTTCAGCCCGACGTCAAATCGATGTCTGGCAAAGATGTCGTGGAATTCTACAAGGAGATTTTCCATCTTGTGTTTTTCGTTTTCGCTGAAGATACTTTGGCTCCAATTAAATTTCGTTAAAAATTCTAGTCGTTCTTGTTCAGAACGTTTCGGGTCCAGTTCTTGTTTCAGTTTAAAGTCACATAGCGAATCGTAAATTCGGCGCTCGATTTTGTTTAATCTTGATGGGTCTTTACACGTTTCAGGAGTTGGAAACCAAAGTTTCTCCGCGTGTTTAGGCTTACTTGCGTCGATTTTGTTTTTGATTTCAATTAAGTTCTGTAAATTGTTCTGTAGATCTTCTGACTGTAAAAGAGCTGCTTCAAGTGGAACTAGGTATTCTGCTTGTTCAGGAGTAAGTAATTTAAACGTTGCTACTATTGTTTTTGCAGGTATAGTTATCATATAAGGTTGTACGTTGATTGCTGCAATTGTTGTTAGTCCATTTTCATCAATACGGCTAAGTGACGATGTAATACACAGCCCTGTCTTTCCTTCAAACTTGATGGAAGGCTCCACAACTCCAGTTTTGTTTCTCATTTCTGGGTGATCAGTTAAGTCGCATTGTATCAACTCTTGGCAGTCTGGTGGAATTGTAAGTTTCTTCACTGTGTACAGAGCAAAAGGTTTTTTTGGTGTTCGGCAATGTTGCTTTTCGCCTGCTTTGTTCTGGATCATATTTAAGTGTAGACTTAGGTCTTGCGTTATCAGAATTCTGTGTTTCGCATCGATGAGAATGTTATTTTTCTCAAAAAATGGTAGTCCTATTAATGTGTTTGTCAGGTTAGGGGCTATGAGAAACGGTTCGATGTATTCAATATTTGATAGGGTAAATTTTATGACCGCTGTGCTCAATATTTTCACGGGCGATTTATTTGCCACTGAGACAAACTTCTGTTGTTCCTGTTTGATCGATACGATGTTATCAGGGCTTAGTTGTTTTATTTTTTTTAATGTTTTGAAACTCATTGCGCTATGGAAAGCTCCTGTATCGAGACAGGCATCATGCGTGTAATTTTGTGTTATAAACGGGACATAGAAAAGAAGTGGTTTTTTTGTCGAGACGGCAATCACTTTATTTTTTCTGTCTTCACAGACGTTATGTAGAAAAAGAGTTTCATTTTTATTAGTATTTTGTTGGTTAATAGGAATTAAATGACGTGGCTTTAGTAGTTTTTTTGGTACGTCTGGTTGCTCAAGGCTCCATGACTACTCATCATTTGAGGCTGCTGATTGCACCCGGGCGCGACAAAATATTCACTAAAATTTTCCACATTGTTTGAAATATACTCGACCGTGTTGAAACTGGCTTGTTTATTCTGTTGGTTTTGGTTATTAATGGTATTGTATGGGAGGAACTGTGGTCTGAGGTGAGGGTTTATATGCCAACATTTGGAGATCGAGTGTCCAGTCTTGTTGCAACCCTTGCATACTGGTCTATTGCGGTAAAACTGTCCTTGATTTGCAAAACGGGGTTGACAGAATAGTGCTGGTGCAGGTGCGCGATTCTGATTGCGATTTACAAAGTTTTGGTTGAGATTTTGTTGATTCCATTTATTGGGAAAGTTTTGTTTCTGAAAATTATGGTTTTTGCTGCGTCCTTGCTGATCTGATGTACTGCTTTTTGTTGCTTTGTCCATTTCGTCTATTTGTTTTTTCATTTCTTCCAATTTCTGAAGAATTTCTGATGTATCTCTCTCTGATTCGCTTAGTGCTGGCGGCGCAACTTGGTTGAACGCTGTGACAACATCACTTTCTGGAAGGAGATTTTCGAGCATCAGTCGTTGTGTATACTTTTCACAGAGATCTTGAACTGTTGTTGTCTCTGGTTCTTGGAGTAATTTACGTTGGTGTTTCTGCGGTAGGCCTTTTATGAAGGCATCTCGTACTCGTCTTGTTCGTTCGACATTTCGATTTTCTTGCTGTACATGTTGTTCGGGGTTAGCTTCGATGTCAGGGAAAGCATATAGAGCTAAGCGTTGTAATTCAGTTAAAAAATCGGCTGGTTGTTCAGTTCCCTGCTGAAATTTACGGGCATGGAATTGAATCTTGTACAATTGAGTATGATTTGCCGGGTTATATCTCTGGTAGAGCCTTTCAAGTGCCCTTTCAAAGTTTTCTTGTATCTCTTCCGGCAGCTGTTGATAAAAAGCTAATGCTCCTCCCGATAAGTTCAAATGCAGGTAGTGATGCTGCATTTCTGCAGGGATGTTACCTATTTCTAGAGATGAAGCTAATTGTCTTGAAAATTTAACAATATCCTCATTGGGGGCTCCAGAAAACTTGGGCAGTGTTATGTTAGTTGGTATTCTAAGGGCATTATTTTGAACAATAACTGGAGGGACTGCCTGATTAGCATCTGCCATGTTTTTAGTACTGTTTACTTAGCTCTTATAGATAAAATGTCATAAAAACTTGCCTGTGTCTAGTTGTTTGAGTCTGAATGTGTCTCCACCTCTGACTGTGTCTTAACAATCACTATCGGGAACTGCTTGTCTGCAGGTTTGAAGAAGGTGAGTTGTTGGTATGGAGAGACCCGTCTTCGTTGAATTCTGCTCTTAATGCTCAGTCTCTTCAATTGTCTGATGACTTCAACGACTGTCACCATGTGATAACCTAAATTGTAGTGCGCCTATTCTCTCTACTTTTGGTAATTACTTATTGTGTTGATTACCGTTGCTATTATTAGGCATATTCCGTATGGGCATTATATGTATAGGCTATCAATTTGAAGTCGTAAAGAAGCAAGTTATTGTTGCGAGCGTTGTGTTAATAAAAGAATAAGTATGACGTGGAATTGGATGCATGGGCCGGCGATCGTGCTTCTTTTATTTCTTCAGACTATAATTAAAGAGATGTTAAGATGAGACAATACAATTCATTCAAAAGATTATAAGGGATGATTCCCTTTACAGTATTTATCGGTTACAAAGAGAGACTAAGTAATCAAATAAATTTGTCCGTGTTAATCATAAAAAATATGTGGAATTAAGTTGAAGGCAATATCGAGTAGTGTCCTTCTCTAATTCTCTAAGCGTGCCTGTCTTCTTCTGTAGTAGTATATCTATATCCAACTAAAGTATAAAAGTTAATCAGTTCCCAGTTTCTTTCTCGGCCAATAGAAATTGTTTTCGTCATTATTGCGTTGTTCTATTTTTGTCTGCTTTTACTTCTTTATTGTGGATAATATATAATAATATGTGTAAGCATATGACAATACCCACTTGGCGTTACCTGTTTATCCAGTTTTGAAATAAAGTAATTGAAAAATCTTGAAAAAAATTTTAAAAAACAAATTCAAGCATCAATACAATCCAATGCTTGGATTGTAAAAAGGATAGCGCCTAAATAATAGCCATTGAGAGGCTGACGGCGGCTATCAATTATACATTAGTTAAACACATAGACAATACAGGGGGCCCTCAAATAGCTTAGAACCTGTCTGGGAAGACCCAGGTTAAACACTGGAAACAATATTAAAAAATTTGCTACATGACTCTCCCGGTGTTATGAAAACACGATTAGAGTGATTGACTAAATTTTGACATTAGATTTGATTGTAATAACAAACTTTTCCTAGGACTAAGTTATTCTGTAGCAGCCAGTTGAGCAGTATGGAACCTCGCTTGTTCAGAAAAGTCTTACTTAAAACTCTCCCGCTAAAAGGCTTCGAGTGATGAGTGATGTTGAGCGTCGTTGCACAAAGAAAAATCTAAATGAATTGAAACAAAACTTTAGAAGCTCAACTAAGTAAAGTTCCTATACGGTCACAACTTTGTTTTGATGAAAAAAATCTTTTGAAGACGTTTTTTTTCCATTTAATT
>NC_134472.1:55203454-55205954 GCF_964194025.1 Convolutriloba macropyga
ACAACAAACAAGAAACGTAAAGAACATAAAGGAAGAGGACAATGAAGCAACACCTTCACCCTTAGAAGAAGAAGAAAATGAATTAGAAATAATAGACCCAGAACCAACCATTTACATCACCGAGTTAATGAAACATTGGAATAAAAAAACTTAATTGAAAGAGATTTCAAAAAGATCAGAAAAAATGATCTAAACAACACAACTCAACAAGGAGAAATCGTCATACAAACAACTCTGAAAAATAATAACAAACTCAACTGGCTAGCAGACACTGGATCACCACGCACCTTCATAGATATCAACACAGACGAAGAACTTATACATAAAAGACGTAAAACATAACATTATACAAAAACATGAGGCTAGAAGACTACAATGGATACATGAAATTTCAAGTGCTTCAACAACCACGACATACCAATCATAGGACAAATCCAAACTGAAATACGATCTGGTTCTTGGACAGCAAAAAACTGTAACAACCTCGTGGTAAAACACAAATCACAAAACCTGATGGGCAGAGACATCCTCACAAAACTAGGACTGACCCTCATTCAGCAACAAATAACTAAGGGTAAGAAAATTTGAAACACCAACGAAAACGTTATCGAGCAAAACATTACAAAATGGATTTTCAAAAAACACCCTCACCTCTGCACAAGATTAGGTAGAAGCAAAAATCATATTGCGAAGTCCATCCTGAAAAAAGAAAAAAAACACCAACACAACGCAAAGGAAGAAGGGAACCGTTATACCTTGTCGAAAAATTAGAAAACGAACTACAAAAACTAAAGGAAGAAAATCAGATTATCTGATTGGAGAAATGTCCAGATAATCTCTTCGTTAGCCAGGTGGTAATAACAGTCAAAAAAGACAAATCAATAAAAACAGCTTTAGACTCAAAAGAATTAAGCGAAGCAATCCACCAAAACAAATATCAAATGCAAAGCATCGATCACTTATCAGACTCTCTCGCTATGCAGATCACATCAAACAAAAACAAAGAAAGACCATTGTGGTTCAGTAAAATTGATCTTAAAACCATATAGTCAAATACCACTAGGTGATAGCATTGCAGAACACTGTAACTTCAATATATTTGGAGAAAAAGCAACAGGAACATACAGATTCATCAATGGATTCTACGGACTAACGGACATGCCAGCAACTTTCCAAAAAACAATAGACAAAACATTACACGGATGCAAAAATCATTTTGCCTTCCTGGATGACATACTCATCGCAACAAAAGGAAAAATAAAAGAAGATGAAGAAACACTGAATAGTATACTAAACAAACTTGATACAGAAGGACTGTCATTAAATCTACGAAAATGCCAGTTCGAAAACCAACCATAGAATGGTTGGGATTTAAAATAACTCCAAATGGAGTAACACCCCTAATCTCAAAAAGAGAAGCGTTACAGAAATTAGACCCACCAAAAATTTACGATCTTTTATGGGCAGCATCCATCACCTAACAAAATTTATCTCGAATCTGGCAGAAATATCAGAAATATTACAACCACTACTAAGAAAAAAGAAAACACCACTACATTGAACAAACTTAAATGGGAAGAAAAACAATTCGACGTAGATAAGGAAACACGAGGCGAATGCGATGCTAGTAAAATAGGATTAGGCGCAACCCTGGAACAAAAAAACTGACAACATCTGGCAAACTATCGCATTTGCAAGTAGATTTCTAAACCCGGTAGAACAAAGATACAGTACAAACGAATTGGAATTATAAGCAGTGGTTTGGTCCATAGAACATTTTAAACATTACCTTCAAGGATCGGAGTTCATATTACAAACGGATCACCAAGCATTACTTATAGCACTTAAAGAAAACAGAGGTAACAAAACCTATCAAAGCAGGTTAACTCTTTGGGTAGATAGACTACTACCATTTCATTTCATAAAACACATCCATGGTAAACAAATGGGATTTGCCGATTACTTTAGTCGCAATCCAAATGGAACGGCAATCGCACCTTCCAAAGAAGACACACATTTTATCATAAACCAAATAAACGACTTTAAGTTCACGCTAATTAAGAACACATTACCTAATAACTACAGCCACACTAAAAATAAACCAAACAACTATGACGTCACGAAGCAAGCTCAACACAAGAAAACAAACACACATGCTTTTTGGCCATTCTTGCCTCAGAAAACAGTCGGTAATTCGTAACACTCATAATTTCAAAACAGATAATTCTCACTCTAATCAAATACATACAAATTCTATTAATTCTTTAACAAATCTTTACCAATCCATACAAAAACTTTATAAATCAACATATCACAAATCAAATAGTAAACGTTATCACTCGCAATAGACCATTAGTGGAAACGTCGACAAGACCAATACCGAGAAGATTCAGAGGGCCAAACAAAAGGAAAACCAGAAAAAAGTACTACAATGGAAAATCATTCGTCAAGACCCCCACTAGTTTTTATAAGCACACAAACAGAAGAAAAAGACAACTTA
>NC_134472.1:55215954-55218454 GCF_964194025.1 Convolutriloba macropyga
CAAATCAAGGAAGCCGGTTGAACGTTGATTAGATGGAGAGCTGAGTTGAAACTCAGATTCAGTAGGTGCATCTTGTCCATCGTAGAAGACATAGAACTTACGCTCGGCATAGTTGTGCAGAAGAGACAAAACATCTTAACAAAAATAACAGTATGAACGGGTAGTAACTCTACGCCAAGCAAACCTTCAGCCCGGGCTTGAGGAAGGAGCGGAATAAAATACAAGAAAAGAGATTAATTTGAGCGGAAGGTCCCAGGTTACCCACCTTAGACGAAACTTTGAAAACTTACTAAGACCTATAAGCTGCCGTAGAAAACTTACAAAGCTTTGTACGGCACCGAAAAAGGCCGTAATAAGTTTTCAACGGCACCGTAGCCAATTAATGCAATTACCAAGTTGTAAATTCTAAATTCCTAAAATTGACTTTAAATCTATCGCTTTCCTCATACAAGTCACTTTTTCATCACTTTATGGCACTGGGTATAACTTTTTAAATCTCTGAAAAACTACAAAACTTAGTAAGGTGCCGTATAAGGCCGTATCAAGTTTTGTAATTTCTCTAAGGTAATGTTTTCGAACTTTAATTTTCACTGCAGGTAATAATATTAAAAACAATAATTATTATAATAATGATTATACTAATAATAATATTAATATTAATAACAATAATAATAACAATAATAATAATAATAATAATAATAATAATAATAATAATAATAATAATAATAATAATAATAATAATGATAATAATAATAATAATAATAATAATAATAATAATAATAATAATACTAATAATAATAATAATAATAATAATAATAATAATAATAATAAAAATAATAATAATAATAATAATAATAATAATAATAATAATAATAATAATAAAAATAATAATAATAATAATAATAATAATAATAACAATAATAATATTAAAAAACAATAATAAAACTAATAATAGCAGCCATGACCAACACGGACAGTGTTCTAAGAGAGATTCGAGATTGCATCATCCAGAACGATGAACGCCGATGCAAAGCAGTGAGCAAACAGATATACGCCCACTGGAACCAATTGAGCGTAAACGATGGCTGCATACTACTTGACAACCGCCTCATGATTCCCAATGCACTTAAAGAGACAGTCATTGACGTTCTGCATGCCACCCATCCGGGCTCATGGGGAGTGACAGAACTAGCGAATAGACTATGGTGGGCCTTTCATTAACAGAGATCTGATAAACAAGGCAAAAACATGCCGCCCCTGCACTGAATTTGGTAAGAACCTTAAAAGTATAATACCAAAATCTAAATGGTCACCAATGAAACCATGCGTCGAACCAAACGAAGAAATCCAAATAGACTTTGGTGGACCAATAGTAGACGGTCAAGGAAGAGAAGTATACTTTCTCGCATGCATCGATCGATTTTCCAAATTCCCATCCCTTAAATTATACAATCACGCGAATGCAATAAACGTAGAACATTTCCTAAATAAATATATGTCCATACATGGGGTACCTAGATCTATACGAATGGACCAAGCTAGATGCCAAAAAGGTAATACAATTAGAGAATTGTGCAGCAGAAACAACATAAGAATAATATTTGCACCTGCAAACGACCATGGATCGATAGGCCTCGTTGAAAGATTAATTCAAACGGTCAAACGAAGATTAGGGTGCATCAAGCTAGATCCAAAACAACACCCGTTTAATATAAAACAGTCCTTAAGAAACAGTCCTCAAATCGCACAAGAACTAAGAATATGTCGGAAAAAAGCAACCAATATATCACCATTCGAAGCGCACTTCGGGCGCCCCGCCAATACTCCAATAACCAATCTAACGACAAAACCTGATAGTAGAAATTTAAAATGGCCAAATGTACAACCTGATTATTTAGTTGACAACATCATGGAAGCGGACGAGCTGATATCCGACGAACGGTGGGAACAAGAGGACCTCAACAGCGACGAGGAGGTGCGCACTTCAAAAGAGAGGATGCTCACAGCAGCTAAGAACGACACCGGCGAGATCCCTCGAACATAACGAATGACCCCCAATCAACGTTGGAACCATTCGCCGAATCCAGTAAAGGCCTACAACTAGCAAGGAAAACAATTGCTTCAACACGCAGCAAGAAACAACTACAAGGCCTGTATGAAGCAATACCAGAAGGGGCAGCACTAGTCAAAACCTCCGGCTCAACACTAAAGTTTGAATATCCGGGACGAGACGACACCGTTTTACACAAGTCAGAGGTAGCTAGATTCGGTACGCCCGCACAACCCCAAATTCCCCTAATTCAATTTGCGGCACGAAAGACTCACCACGAATAGCTACAGCGAACAATGAACGTCCACCAAAAAGAGCAAATGACCAAATTGAAAAGCGAACGTACAATCCGAAAAAGACAACAAGACTCACCTACCAACCCCAACCTGGCCAACCTCGCGAAAGTTCATCGCACAAAAGTTCCTCCGAAAAGTGAATATGTACAGTCTC